>NC_053391.1:231729134-231784956 GCF_905171765.1 Bufo bufo
CCCCTTAAGGACTCAGCCCTATTTCACCTTAAGGACTTGGCCATTTTTTGCAAATCTGACCAGTGTCACTTTAAGTGCTCATAACTTTAAAACGCATTGACTTATCCAGGCCGTTCTGAGATTGTTTTTTCGTCACATATTGTACTTCATGACACTGCTAAAATTGGGTCAAAAAAGTTAATTTTTTTTGCATAAAAAAATACCATATTTACCAAAAATTTAGAAAAATTAGCAAATTTCAAACTTTCAGTTTCTCTACTTCAGTAATACATAGTAATACCCCCAAAAATTGTGATTACTTTACATTCCCCATATGTCTACTTCATGTTTGTAGCATTTTGGGATTGATATTTTATTTTTTGGGGATGTTATAAGGCTTAGAAGTTTAGAAGCAAATCTTGAAATTTTTCAGAAATTTACAAAAACCCAATTTTTAGGGACCACTACAGGTCTGAAGTCACTTTGCGAGGCTTACATAATAGAAACCGCCCAAAAATGACCCCATTCTATAAACTACACCCCTCAAGGTATTCAAAACTGATTTTACAAACTTCGTTAACACTTTAGGTGTTGCACAAGAGTTATTGGCAAATGGGGATGAAATTTGCGAATTTCTTTTTTTTGCCTAATTTTCCATTTTAACCCATTTTTTCCACTAACAAAGCAAGGGTTAACAGCCAAACAAGACTGTATCTTTATTGCCCTGACTCTGCCGTTTACAGAAACACCCCATATGTGACCGTAAACTACTGTACGGGCACACAGCGGGGCGCAGAGTGAAAGGTGCGCCGTATGGTTTTTGGAAGCCAGATTTTGCTGGACTGTTTTTTTGACACCATGTCCCATTTGAAGCCCCCCTGATGCACCCCTAGAGTAGAAACTCCATAAAAGTGACCCCATCTAAGAAACTACACCCCTCAAGGTATTCAAAACAGATTTTACAAACTTTGTTAACCCTTTAGGTGTTGCACAAGATTTAATGGAAAATAGAGATACAATTTCAAAATTTCACTTTTTTGGCAGATTTTCCATTTTAATATTTTTTTTCCAGTTACAAAGCAAGGGTTAACAGCCAAACAAAACTCATTATTTATGGCCCTGATTCTGTAGTTTACAGAAACACCCCATATGTGGCCGTAAACTACTGTACGGGCACACAGTAGGGCGCAAACTACTGTACGGGCACACAGCGGGGCGCAGAGTGAAAGGTGCGCCGTATGGTTTTTGGAAGCCAGATTTTGCTGGACTGTTTTTTTGACACCATGTCCCATTTGAAGCCCCCCCGATGCACCCCTAGAGTAGAAACTCCATAAAAGTGACCCCATCTAAGAAACTACACCCCTCAAGGTATTCAAAACTGATTTTACAAACTTTGTTAACCCTTTAGGTGTTGCACAAGATTTAATGGAAAATAGAGATACAATTTCAAAATTTCACTTTTTTGGCAGATTTTCCATTTTAATATTTTTTTTCCAGTTACAAAGCAAGGGTTAACAGCCAAACAAAACTCATTATTTATGGCCCTGATTCTGTAGTTTACAGAAACACCCCATATGTGGCCGTAAACTACTGTACGGGCACACAGTAGGGCGCAGAGTGAAAGGTGCGCCGTATGGTTTTTGGAAGCCAGATTTTTCTGGACTGGTTTTTTGACACCATGTCCCATTTGAAGCCCCCCTGATGCACCCCTAGAGTAGAAACTCCATAAAAGTGACCCCATCTAAGAAACTACACCCCTCAAGGTATTCAAAACAGATTTTACAAACTTTGTTAACCCTTTAGGTGTTGCACAAGATTTAATGGAAAATAGAGATACAATTTCAAAATTTCACTTTTTTGGCAGATTTTCCATTTTAATATTTTTTTTCCAGTTACAAAGCAAGGGTTAACAGCCAAACAAAACTCATTATTTATGGCCCTGATTCTGTAGTTTACAGAAACACCCCATATGTGGTCGTAAACCGCTGTACGGGCACACGGCAGGGTGCAGAAGGAAAGGAATGCCATACGGTTTTTGGAAGGCAGATTTTGCTGGACTGGTTTTTTTGACACCATGTCCCATTTGAAGCCCCCCTGATGCACCCCTAGAGTAGAAACTCCAAAAAAGTGACCCCATTTTAGAAACTACGGGATAGGGTGGCAGTTTTGTTGGTACTAGTTTAGGGTACATATGATTTTTGGTTGCTCTATATTACACTTTTTTGTGCGGCAAGGTAACAAGAAATAGATTTTTTGGCACGTTTTTTTTTTTGTTATTTACAACATTCATCTGACAGGTTAGATCATGTGGTAATTTTATAGAGCAGGTTGTCACGGACGCGGCGATACCTAATATGTATACAATTTTTTTTATTTATGTAAGTTTTACACAATGATTTCATTTTTAAAACAAAAAAAATGTTTTAGTGTCTCCATAGTCTAAGAGCCATAGTTTTTTCAGTTTTTGGGCGATTATCTTAAGTAGGGTCTCATTTTTTGCGGGATGAGATGACGGTTTGAGTGGCACTATTTTGGGGTGCATATGATTTTTTGATCACTTGCTATTACACTTTTTGTGACGTAAGATGACAAAAAATAGCTTTTTTTACACCGTTTTTATTTTTATTTTTTTACGGTGGTCACCTGAGGGGTTAGGTCATGTGATATTTTTATAGAGCCGGTCGATACGGACGCGGCAATACCTAATATGTATACTTTTTATTTATTTATTTAAGTTTTACACAATGATTTCATTTTTGAAACCAAAAGAATCATGTTTTAGTGTTTCCATAGTCTAAGAGCCATAGTTTTTTCAGTTTTTGGGCGATTATCTTGGGTAGGGTATGATTTTTGCGGGATGAGATGACGGTTTGATTGGTACTATTTTGGCGTACATGCGACTTTTTTGATCACTTTTATCACCTTTTTTGGGAAGTAAGGTGGGCAAAATTTCAATTTCCTAATAGTTTTTATTTTTTTATTTTTATGGCGTTCACCGTGCGGGGAAAGTAACATGACCGTTTTATAGATCAGGTCGTTACGGACGCGGCGATACCAAACATGTGTAGGGAATTTTATTTTTTTCATTTTTAATCAGTGATAAATGTGTTTTTGGATTTTTACTTTTTTTTCACTTTTTTTCACTTTTTTTTTGACCCAGACCCACTTGGTTCTTGAAGATCCAGTGGGTCTGATGTCTGTATAATACAGTACAGAACAATATATATTGTACAGTACTGTATTTTACTTACACTTTGTCTGAACAGATCTCTGCCTTTAGCACAGATCTGTTCAGCACCATGGACAGCAGGATGCCTGAGAGGCGTCCTGTTGCCATGGGAACCTTCCCCGTCTGCTCAGAACTTCGCAGACGGGGAAGGGTAAGGAGGGGATCTCTCGGGGGGCTGTCTGGGGGCTCTCTCCCTCTCCATCGGGGGGCTGCAAAGGCACAGCAGCCCCCCGATGGGAGAGGGAGGGAGCTCCCTCTTACTGTTAACTTTTTCCATACAGCGGTCTGTACGGACCGCTGTATGGAAAGGGTTAAACGGCTGACATCGCATCATCGATGTCAGCCGTTTATACCAGGGTGCCAGCAATGTGCTGGCACCCTGGTATACCCACTAGAGACCAACGATTATACAAAGGGAGGCGGGCGGGGGATCGCGATCCCGCCTGCCGCACCGCCCGCCTCCCGCACCGCCCCCACCGCCCACAACTCCCCCCCTGCACCACCCGCCGGCAAAAAATCATGCAGGGGTGCAGGGGGGGGTGTAAAATATATATTTTAGGGACACTAAAGCTTCTGATCCCCGCGGTCAGGGCCCGCGGGGATCAGAAACTGCACAAAGCGCAGCAAACCGCAGGTCTGAATTGACCTGCGGTTTTCTGCGATCGCCGATGCGGGGGGGTCAAATGACCCCCCCCTGCATTGTTACGGGATGCCGGCTGAATGATTTCAGCCGAAATCCCGTTCCGATTAACCCCTCGGGCGCCGGAATACAGATTTCAAGTTATGACGTACCGGTACGTCATGGGTCCTTAAGGACTCGGGATCCATGCCGTACCGATACGTCCTAAGTCCTTAAGGGGTTAAAAACACACTTTTTTGTCAAAAAACTGTATTTTCCTGATCTGCAAGTGTCAAATTCAAGTTTAATATATATACAGCATTCATATTCTGTTACCAAAAAAACACTTTTTTGGCAATCTACAACATCTGGATTAGTCGGTGTGCAATTTAAGCTAGAAATACACCCATCATTTTCTGGGGTTTTAAAACACACTTTTTTGACAAAAACACTATTTTCTGGCCTTGCAGCATCAGCAAGTGGGAAATTACAGGCTTACCGTATTTTTCGCTTTATAAGACGCACCTGATGATAAGACGCACCTAGGTTTTTGAGGAGGAAAATAAGAAAAAAATATTTTGAACCAAAAGGTGTGCTTTTGAACTAATGATGGTCTGTGGATGACACTGTTTTGAGGGGTCTGTGGATGACGCACTGTTATGGGGGGATCTGTGGATGACGCACTGTTATGGGGGGATCTGTGGATGACGCACTGTTATGGGGATCTGTGGATGACGCACTGTTGGGGGATCTGTGGATGACACTGTTATGGGGGGATCTGTGGATGACACTGTTATGGGGGGATCTGTGGATGACGCACTGTTATGGGGGGATCTGTGGATGACACTGATGGGGGGATCTGTGGATGACACTGATGGGGGGATCTGTGGATGACACTGATGGGGGATCTGTGGATGACACTGATGGGGGATCTGTGGATGACACTGATGGGGGGATCTGTGGATGACACTGATGGGGGGATCTGTGGATGACACTGATGGGGGGATCTGTGGATGACACTGATGGGGGGGATCTGTGGATGACACTGATGGGGGGATCTGTGGATGACACTGATGGGGGGATCTGTGGATGACACTGATGGGGGGATCTGTGGATGACACTGATGGGGGGATCTGTGAATGACAGAGGGGGGATCTGTGCATTACACTGAGGGGGGATCTGTGTATGACACTTATGGGGCTCTGTGGATGACACTTATGTCATCCACAGATCCCCATAAGTGTCATCTACAGATCCCCCATCAGATGCATCAGTGTGGAGGGAGGAGGCGGGGCCCGGTGTAGTGACTCTACTCTAATACACCGGGCCCCGCAACTGTTAAACATTCACCCAGCTCCCTCCTCATGCGCCGCCTGCCTGCTTATCTCACTTTATGAATGAACAGGCAGGCAGAGGGAGCTGGGGCAGGCGGCGAATGGCAGAGGGAGCTGGAGCAGACGGCGCATGAGGAAGGAGGTGCGGCAAGCGGCGCATGACCGAGGCAGATGCCGGTCTGCGCTATACTTACGGTACTATAGTAAGAGCCGCCCGTACAGAGCATATACTATCAGATTGAATGTTTAACAGTTGCGGGGCCCGGTGTATTAGAGTAGAGTCACTGCAACGGGCCCCGCCTCCTCCCTCCACACTGTCACTGATACTTCGCTGGCCGCGCTGTGCAGGATTGGGGGGGGAAAAAGTGCGTCTTATAAAGCAAAAAATACGGTATATACTGCTGTCAAATTCAGTTGTTAAATACTCGTTTGGAAACAAAAAATTTAGTTGGCAGCCTTTGATGCAGATGTCATTGTAAGATACACCCTTAATACATTTGGGTTAGATTCAGAGATTTTAAATACCGCATTTGGTGCACCAATATTGAATTCAGGCCTACACTGGTTCAGGCCGTGTAAGATACACCCTCTACATACAGGGGTTTGATTCAGGCATTTAAAAAACAGCCATTTTGGTCAAAGAAATCTTTAATTCCTGTCTAAACTGGTTCAGACCATGTGAGATACACCCTCTACATACAGGGGTTTGATTCAGCCATTTGAAATACAGCAATTTTGTGCAAAGAAATCTTTAATTCAGGCCTACACTGGTTCAGGATGTGTGAGATACACCCTCTACATACAGGGGTTTGATTCAGGTATTTGAAATACAGCCATTTGAAATACAGCAATTTTGGGCAAAGAATTCTTTAATTCAGGCCTACACTGGTTCAGGCCCTGTGAAATATACCCTCTACATACAGGGGTTTAATTCAGGCATTCTAAATACCGCCATTTGGTGCACCAATATTGAATTCAGGCATACACTGATTCAGGCCGTGTGAGATACAACCTCTACATACAGGGGTTTGATTCAGGTATTTGAAATACAGCCATTTGAAATACAGCCATTTGGGGCAAATAAATCTTTAATTTAGGCCTACACTGGTTCAGGCCTGTGATATACATCGTCTACATACAGGGGTTTGATTCAGGCACTTGAAATACAGCCATTTGACATACAGCAATTTTGGGCAAGGAAATATTTAATTTAGGCCTACACTGGTTCAGGCCCTGTGAGATACACCATCTACATACAGGGGTTTGATTCAGGCATTTGAAATAAAGCCATTTTGGGCAAAGAAATATTTAATTCAGGCCTACACTGATTCAAGCCGTGTGAGATACACCCTCTACATACAGGGGTTTGATTCAGGCATTTGAAATACCGCCATTTGGTGCACCAATATTGAATTCAGGCCTACACTAGTTCAGGCCATGTGAGATACACCCTCTACATACAGTGGTTTGATTCAGGCATTTGAAATACAGCCATTTGAAATACAGCCATTTTGTGCAAAGAAATCTTTAATTCAGGCCTACACTGGTTCAGGCCGTGTGTGATACACCCTCTACATACAGGGGTTTGATTCAGGCATTTGAAATACAGCCATTTTGGTCAAAGAAATCTTTGATTCACGCCTACACTGGTTCAGACCATGTGAGATACACCCTCTACATACAGGGGTTTGATTCAGGTATTTGAAATACAGCCATTTGAAATACAGCAATTTTGGGCAAAGACATCTTTAATTCAGGCGTACACTGGTTAAGGCTCTGTGAGATACACCCTCTACATACAGGGGTTTGATTCAGGCATTTGAAATACAGCCATTTGAAATACAGCCATTTTGGGCAAGGAAATCTTTAATTTAGGCCTACACTGGTTCAGGCCCTGTGAGATACACCCTCTACATACAGGCGTTTGATTCAGGCATTTGAAATACAGCCATTTGAAAAACAGCCATTTTGGTCAAAGAAATCTTTAATTCAGGCCTACACTGGTTCAGGCCGTGTGAGATACACCCTCTACATACAGGGGTTTGATTCAGGCATTTGAAATACAGCCATTTTGGTCAAAGAAATCTTTAATTCAGGCCTACACTGGTTCAGGCCGTGTGAGATACACCCTCTACATACAGGGGTTTGATTCAGGTATTTGAAATACAGCCATTTTGGTCAAAGAAATCTTTAATTCAGGCCTACACTGGTTCAGACCGTGTGAGATACACCCTCTACATGCAGGGGTTTGATTCATGCATTTGAAATACCGCCATTTGGTGCACCAATATTGAATTCAGGCCTACACTGGTTCAGGTCGTGTGAGATACACCATCTACATACAGGGGTTTGATTAAGGCATTTGAAATACAGCCATTTTGTGCAAAGAAATCTTTAATTCAGGCATACACTGGTTCAGGCCGTGTGAGATACACCCTCTACATACAGGGGTTTGATTCAGGCATTTGAAATACTGCCATTTGGTGCACCAATATTGAATTCAGGCCTACACTGGTTCAGGCAGTGTGAGATACACCCTCTACATACAGGGGTTTGATTTAGGCATTTGAAATAAAGCCATTTTGGGCAAAGAAATCTTTAATTTTGGCCTACACTGGTTCAGGCCGTGTGAGATAAACCCTCTACATACAGGGGTTTGATTCAGGCATTTGAAATACAGCCATTTGAAATACAGCCATTCTGTGCAAAGAAATCTTTAATTCAGGTCTACACTGGTTCAGGCCGTGTGAGATACACCCTCTACATACAGGGTTTTGATTCAGGCATTTGAAATACAGCCATTTTGTGCAAAGAAATCTTTAATTCAGGCCTACACTGGTTCAGGCCGTGTGAGATACACCCTCTACATACAGGGGTTTGATTCAGGCATTTGAAATACAGCCATTTTGTGCAAATAAATCTTTAATTCAGGCCTACACTGGTTCAGGCCTTGTGAGATACACTCTCTACATACAGGGGTTTGATTCAGGCATTTGAAATACAGCCATTTGAAATACAGCCATTTTGTGCAAATAAATCTTTAATTCAGGCCTACACTGGTTCAGGCCTTGTGAGATACACTCTCTACATACAGGGGTTTGATTCAGGCATTTGAAATACAGCCATTTGAAATACAGCCATTTTGGGCAAAGAAATATTTAATTCAGGCCTATACTGGTTCAGGCCCTGTGAGATACACCCTCTACATACAGGGGTTTGATTCAGGCATTTGAAATACAGCCATTTGAAATACAGACATTCTGTGCAAAGAAATCTTTAATTCAGGTCTACACTGGTTCAGGCCGTGTGAGATACACCCTCTACATACAGGGGTTTGATTCAGGCATTTGAAATACCGCCATTTTGTACAAAGAAATCTTTAATTCAGGTCTACAGTGGTTCAGGCCCTGTGATATACATTCTCTACATACAGGGGTTTGATTCAGGCATTTGAAATACAGCCATTTGAAATACAGCAATTTTGGGAAAAGAAATCTTTAATTCAGGCCTACACTGATTCAAGCTGTGTGAGATACACCCTCTACATACAGGGGTTTGATTCATGCATTTGAAATACCGCCATTTGGTGCACCAATATTGAATTCAGGCCTACACTGGTTCAGGCGGTGTGAGATATCCCCTCTTCATACAGGGGTTTGATTCAGGCATTTGAAATACAGCCATTTTGGGCAAAAAATCTTTAATTGAGGCCTAGTCTGGTTCAGGCCATGTGAGATACACCCTTTACATACTGTCGTTCTATTCTACTATTAATCAAACACCCATTTTGGGCAAGATCCTAATTTCAAAAAATATGAGGAGAGCGTCAAATTAGGGACGTGCCCCAGGCCGTGGTGCTGCTGGTGGAGCTCCTGTTGCAGGGAGAGGACGTGGTCGATCTGTTTCAGCTACACGCACAAGTGAAACCCCTTTCTGAGGTGCGAGTAGGCGACAAAACCTGCAGCGGTATTTGGTCGGGCCTAATGCTGCTGTACGAATGGTGAGGCCTGAACAAGTACAGGCGATAGTAGATTGGGTTGCTGACAGTGGATCCAGTTCCTTCACATTGTCTCCCACCCAGTCTCCTGCTGAAAGACCACAGTTGGCACCTGCAGTCGATGTCCATCAGTCTTTCACCTCACCCCCTTGCAAATCAGCCAAGCAGTCTGAGCCCCAAGTCATGTAGCAGTCTCTTCTGCTTTTTGATGACTCTGTTAGCAGGGTTTCCCAGGGACATCCACCTAGCCCTGCCCCAGAAGTGGAAGGGATTGAGTGCACCGATGCCCAACCACTTATCTTTCAAGATGAGTACATGGGAGGACCATCGCAGCACGTCTCAGATGCTGACGAAACACAGGTGCCAACTGCTGGGGCTTTCGAAAGTGTGCAGACCGACAAGGAAGGCAGGGGTAAAGACTGGGTGGAAGATGATGTGGAGGACGATGAGGTCCTCGACCCCACATGGAATCAAGGTCATGCGAGTGACCTATTTAGTTCGGAGGAAGAGGCGGTGGTCACACAGAGCCACCAGCACAGCAGAAGAGGGAGCAGGGTGCAAAAGCGGAGCGGCTGTCCTCTAGACAGTACGCCTGCTATTGCCCACCGCAACAAGGGACCGAGCACACCAAAGCCAGCTCCAAGGAGTTCCCTGGCGTGGCAGTTCTTCAGACAATGTGCTGACAACAAGACACCAGTGCTTTGCACGATGTGCAATCAGAGCCTGAAGTGAGGCATAAAAGTTCTCAACCTGAGCACAACCTGCATGACCAGGCATTTAAGTGCAAAGCACAAGCTGCAGTGGAGTAGACACCTCAAAAAACAAGAAAGTTCTCTGGCTCCTCCTGCTTCCTCTTCTGCTGCAGTCGCGGCCTCTTCATCCACCTCTGGAGTGACAGTGCCACCTGCCACCCCGCAAACAGAGGATCTGCCAGCAACACCAACACCTGGGTCACCGAGCATCTCCACAATGTCCCATGGATGCGTTCAGCTCTCCATCTCCCAAACGCTTGAGAGGAAGAGGAAGTACCCCCCTACTCACCCACAATCCCTAGCCCTGAATGACAGCATTTCTAAATTACTGGCCTTTGAAATGCTGTCATTCCATCTGGTGGAGACGGATATTTTAAAGGCCTTATGGCGGTGGCTCTCCCACAGTATGTCATGCCCAGCCACCAATACTTTTTTCAGGTGAGCCATCCCTTCCCTGCACAACCAAGTATGGGACAAAATCAGGTGTGCACAGCGCAACGCCATCTGTGGCTAGGTGCACCTGACTACGGATACGTGGACCAGTAAGCACGGTCAGGGACGTTATATCTTCATAACAGCACACTGGGTAAATGCAGTGGCGGCTGGGCCTGAGGCGGATAGCAGTTTGGCGCATGTCCTTCCACTACCGAGGATTTCAGGGCACTTCAGTTTGCCTCCTGTTGCTTCCTCCTCCTACTCTGCTTCCTCATCCTCTACCAGCTCCTCATCCGGTCAGCGTAACACCTTCACCACCAACTTCAGCACAGCCAGGGGTAAACGACAGCAGGCAGTTTTAAAACGTATCTGTTTGGGGGACAAACCCCACACCGCGCAGGAGCTGTGGACGAGCCTTGAACAACAGACCGATGAGTGGTTTGTTCCAGTCAGCCTCAAGCCGGGCCTGGTGGTGTGCGAAAATGGGCGAAATCTCTTAGCAGCTCTGGGACTAGCCGGTTTGACGCACATCCCTTGCCTGGCGCATGTGCTAAATTTGGTGGTGCAGAGATTCCTTAAAACTTACCCCGATATGTCAGAGCTGCTGCATAAAGTGCGGGCCGTCTGTGCGCGCTTTCAGTGTTCTCACTCTGCTGCTGCTCGCCTGTCAGTGCTGCATATGCGACGTGCCCACAAGGTGGAACTCCACCTTACACATGCTGGCCACACTGTGCGAGCAGCAGCAGGTGATAGTGGAGTTTCAGCTACAGCACGCACAGGTGAGTCGCTCGGCGGAACAGCACCACTTCACCACCAATTTTGGGTGTAATATACCCCTTCTCTACCTAGTTGACAGCTTAATAAATTTCAATAATTTTTCTGTTACATTCTTGGGTTGACATTATACAATTTTAGACGTGAATAAACACCTGCTATGCATAAGTGACAGGGAATACAATTTAATATATTATTCAGTAATTAATGCGCACCACATCCTTTCATTCAATGCTTAAACTTTGAAAAGTTTTCACACTTTTACGCTTTAATAACTTCTCCCATATTTCAACTCTATAATTTTAAATTTGAAAAAATGAATCCTCCCTTGGATGTGGTCTCTCTTTCTCACGCTCCCTCTCTGGCCTGGAACCCTGATTCCCCACCACCCGTGATCACCATGGTAGGCGCATAAAAGAACATCGAAAGTTGATAGAGCAGATATCAAATTGGATCGTGAACATCACGGGGACATGCGACATGGTGGGGCAGTAAGTGTGCACACGCCTACACGAACTGACTGACAGGGGTTAGCCCCTGCAACTTCTGGGTCTCTAAATTGGGCACATGGCCTGAGCTTGCCCTTTACCCCTTGGAGGTGCTGGCCTGCCCTGCAGCCAGTGTATTGTCTGAACGTGTGTTTAGCATGACTGGAGGGGGTTATCACAGGTTATATTTCCCAATGTTTTGGGGTGTACCCTAATTTAAAAAAATACAAATACATTTAAAACAAAAAAAAAGTGTAAGCTACCTCCTCTTCATCCACCGCCACTTCCACCTACACCGCCAAATCCACCGCCTCCTCAACCTCCTACTCCATATGGACCTGGTCCTCCTAAAGCAAGATTATTATTTTTTATTTTTACGTATTTTATGTTATTTTAAGTCATTTCCCTATCCACATTTGTTTGCAGAGCACTTGCCATGCTCTTAACCACATTTTAACGACATTTGCAGCCCTCTAGCCTTTTCCTTGACATTTTTACAGCCATTTTAGTGCTCAAAAGTTCGGGTCCCCATTCACTTCAATGGGGTTCGCGTTCGGGGTCAAGTTTGGGTCCTGAACTCAAACTTTTTTCTGAATTTCGGCCGAACCCGTCAAACCCGAACATCCAGGTGTCCGCTCAACTCTAATCAGCACTCCTTCCATTCGACCCAGGTGATTTTAATTAGCGGGAGTCTGCATAAGGGTTCACAAATTCCTACCAGCTCTCAGTTGAAGTTCATGAGAGCATATCATAAGGTGAGCTTTGACAACTGTTCACATGGTGCGGTGCTGCATGGCGGCCATTGTTGCTGTGGTGATGTGCTGGTGGGGCCTAGTGCCAGGGTGGCATTGCCAAACATCAGGAGTGCTGTTTGGCTGCTGGGTTCCGCCGTCTGCTGGTGCGGTGCTATGGCGCCGGTGGTTGCCACGCAGTGCCGTGCCAAATTTAGAGTAGGTTCCCACTCGAGGAGGAAACCATGTTGTGGTGAGTGAACTTATGTTTTTTTATCAAAATGTGTACTAATACCTCATGTAAAAATGCAACATAGGGGGAGTTATACTATCGATTGCGCTGAGAAGCGATGTTAATTATGCTGAAAAGCAGTTATTAGATAAAAGCATAGTATAAGGAGGTGTGATCCAGGTTCATTCTTGTTTTTCGCAGAGGACAATGTCAGAATGCAGGTGAGTATAAAGATAAAAATTACATAAGTGGACTTGGTGTCACGCTTTAAACTGCTTGGGAGCTGACTAACTGCCTATAAGAAAACATTTTCTGTAGCATTTAGCATGGGGTGCCCCACCTTTTGAAACTTACATTTAAAACTAATGTTAATCTGTTTTCCCTTAGGATATGACCACATGGTGCAGTCCTCTGGATAGGTCATCGGCATATGATTGGTTAACTGTTTGAGAAGGCAATAGGGCAAGTAGGAGAGTGGAGTAGGGAAACTGGATTAGCTTTTCTATATAGAAATGTTATATTTAGGATAAGACAAATTTATCAAACAACATGCAACATTTGATAAATGGGACATAAAAGTACGCCAACAGAGACTCAAGCACAACTGACTTCAAATATTACCCTTATAATAAATTTCCCCAATATCATTTTATCCCCAGTAAAACAAAACTACATAAAAACTTTCAGATTACTATGTCTGCCAAAATACAACAGAGCAAACAGGGATGGAATCAGCATAGATGCGGCAACCACCAAGTGATCCATCTTCCATCCACTTGATAACCAATATAGCAAAAAGGTCTCCTTTCACACAAGGCAATACCACGTGGTGTTCCTCTTCATCTCTCACCTTCAAAACTTTCTCCAGGAACCAAGGAGAGGAAGGTCTAGCCCTAGGACCAGAAGAGGGATATATACCTAGTGCTGCAGTAACACCAGGAGAGAAAATAAAAATAGAAGTAGATGGAGGTTGGTAGTGTTATATAGTAAAGAGAGAGAAGTTTTTAACTTACTAATTTTTTTTTAAAAAAAATGTTATTACAATATTCCCATCCTGTGAGTTCACAGCGGTAGAAACACCCCAATTATTGGGCTTCTGAGGTACGCAAAAGAAGTATAGTTACTCATTATACCAGTTATAAATATCACAACCTCAGTAGAGGTTGCCTCATAAAGAGAACCTCCTTTTAAAGAGAAGCTGTGCTCACTTAGGCTGCGGGCTCTTCCACAGGGGTCCTAACTGGATGTGGCCACTTATTTTCCTGTTTAACTTAATTTACTTTAATGCAGCTGAACAGGAAAACAAGCAGCCACAACCGTGACCCAGGCTGAAGAGCATGGGGCCTGTGCGAGTGCACCTGGGACAGCGGCAATGATGGCGCAAGGGATGGGTAAGTACTATGCAAAACATCTTCCTTCCACAGGTTAGAACTAACTGCGCATTAGAAGAAATAACCACAGAACCCCTTTAACTCCTAAATCATACAAGAATAACTGTAAGTTGCTAAAACCAATATCCCTAAAACTGATTTTAATTTTTTTTAACCCCTTCAAGACCGGGACAATTTTTGTTTTATATTCCCAGCCTTCCCAAAGCCATAACTTTTTTATTTTTCCATTCAAATAGCTGTTGAGGGCTTGTTTTTTTGAAGTACAAGTTGTATTTTCTAATAGCACCATTTACGGTTGCATAAAATGTACTGAAAAGCAAGCAAATAATTCCAAATGGTGTGGAATTATAAAAAAAAAAAAAAAAAAACAATTTCAGAATGCCACAGTTAATGGGTTTTGTTTTTATGGTGTTCCTTATGTGGTAAAACTCACCTGTTCCTTTCATTCTCCAGGTCAGTACAATCATAATGATACCACATAATGTATAGTTTTACTTGAGTTTTTAATACAGAAAAAAAAGCTTTGGAAAAAAAATTATTTGCATCACCATATTCTTATCCCCATAACTTTTTTATTTTTATGTATACCGAGCTATTTGATAATTCATTTATTTGTCAGAGGATCTATACTTTTTATTGATACCATTTTGGGATGTGTATAACTTTTTGATCACTAGTTTATTCTTTTTTTATTGCATGCGGCGATACCCATGATGTTTATTTTTTATGTATTTTGATTTGGGGGAAAGGAGGGTGATTCAAATTTTTTAAAATATTTTTGAAAACATTTATTTATACTTTTGAATAGTTCCCATAGGGAACTATAACAAGCAATCATTAGATTGTTTCTCTAATAGACTCCTATGCTAATGGACTTAGTGTAATGGAATTACAGTAAGTTCCCATGGAGCCCTGCCACAGGCAGGCTCTCCATAGAAAGTAATGTGTGGCAGCCTCTTGCCACTCAGGAGGACAGAGGCTGCTGCACTGTGAATCTGGTTTCCCCGATCCTCACCACAGGGAGCCGAAGCACGTGCTCCAGGTCTTTAAGCTACTAGATACCGCGTTCACATTTGACCACGGCACTTGAGGGGTTTAATGTGTGCAATTGACATTATCTTCAATTACATAGATTAGTCCCGGGTGCCTGCTGTTTAAGAGAGCAAGGACCCGGCTCCTATGGCGCCTGCTGCACTAGCCAGACGTGGCCATATTTAAAGTCTCAACCACCGACGTAAACTTACATGAGGCGGTCGGGAAGGGGCTCCATGGAGTTCAATGGAGAGGTGACCGCTAAACCAGCATTACAATTTGCAATGCAGTCTGTTAATGCAGTAGATAAAGGCAAAATAGTTTTCAAGACCAATACAATAGCGGTCAACATATGATTTAACCCTTTACTGATATTTGTAGGGCAAAAAAAATTAATTTACGCCATGTACAGCACTCTCTTCTTCTCTGCTATATCCCATAGAAAAAAAGAGAGAAGAGTGAAGGCAACCTAAGTTCTCTGTAAATTTTTAATCTCCCTGGCCATAACAGTAACATGCTGGTTAAAGGTCATAACTGCTAGCTCAAAATAGGATGATATTTTTATACAATATCAGCAGGAATGTTCATCCTAACAGGCCTCATGAATTTTGTAAAGCCATTCTGTCTAGAAGGCTTTCACAACATACAATTTCTAAGAAAATTGATTTTTGAAAGCGAAAGGCCTAAGGTTACTTGCAAACAGTTAAGAAATATGGTTTCAAGGTCCTGGTAGGTTATCTTAGGCTATAGAAAATGCTAATCCAGAAGTTAGCTGTTCAGATACAGATAAAAGATTACAATCGTAGTAGACATTTGCAATATACCTTAAAAGGCTTCTTGTGAAACTGGGTGTATGTAGTGTCCCACTAGATAGGCGTGGGCACTACACAAGGGTCAATTGGTGTGCGCGTTACTCCTACTCACAAGGGACAGGAATGTTATATTTTATTAAGCATTTAACGTATTTTATAATGTGATTTTATATGCAATGTTCCCCTGTATGATGCAATAGCAGGCCTAGTTAGGGTGTAGTTAGACATCCCAGACACTAGAGGGAGATAGGGAGCCCCTAGTATAAATGTCCAGGCCCAGACAGAGAGAGGGAGTTCAGAGTCAGGAGTCTGCAGAGACAGAAGTTAGAAGGCACCAGCCAGGGACAAGCTGAGGGCCTCCTCCTGACATGCAGCTAGACAGCCCAGGCTACTAGTTGTTACCAGGAGGCTAGTAGAGGGATCCTAGCCTACCTGCGGATCAAGAGAGCCTTAGTTAGCTCTGAAGACACCCCAGTTGTAGGACAGAACCTCCTGGGAGAAACCCACAGTCATTATCAAGACCAGTCAGAATCTTACCAGCAAAGATAAGTAACACTGATGGGCAGATGCTATATAGGAAGCAAAGCAAGGATTTAATACGAGAGGAAGAAATATATATACCAAGGATTTAAGCCACCATTTAGGCATCCGGGCCTTGGGATTGAAACCAGACAGGAGTTCTAGAAAAGAACAGTGTACGCTACTTCTGAGGAAAGGTACAACCTGATTCTGAGTGTGTTGTGGATTTACCCTCCGAGTATCTTGCATAATCAATACCTGCCATCTTGTGGAGTAAGCCTGCTTGTAAAGCTGTGATCTAAAGGACTGTGTTTACCATCTGTATGTACAAAGTTGGACTATTAAGTAAAGCAACGTTTGGTTCACTATACCACCTGTGTACCTTAATTATTCCAACTATAAATCGGTGTGCCACCGTTACAGGCACTGGTGTCATAAATCCAAAAGGGACCTTGCCCCAGGTGCACAAAATACCAGTAACATCCAGGGCACCTCATCCACCATCAGGCCTGGTCCCTACATACCGAGTGTGCCCCAGAGGAACTGTGCCTCCTCTCCTTCACTGCCGCATGCCTGCCCAGGGTTCTCCCATACAGTGAGCAACCCTCGATTGCCCATAACCGTGACCTCGCTTCGCTATACCCTGCAGGTCTGGCGTGCTGCATGTATTAATGTAAATTTGTGTTTTGCGATCCATAATTTGAACTTGCATTTGCTTTGCTTTGAGTGAGTTCATACCTGTACTTTCAAAGGGGTAGTAGGGTTATGAATAGATCTAAGCAATGTTCACCTGTCCGCTGGATACATGATAACTGATAGATTAGAGAAGACCTCATCACTGGGACTGGGACTTCATTCAAACAAGGAGCACAGGACCACTCAAAACTTCTGGCAATCAGTGAGGTTTCCAGCAGTCGGACCCTTAGGCTGGGTTCACACGAGCGTGTCCGGATTAGGTCAGGATGCGTCCCGGTGTGTTGCAGCAAACCCGCGCGAGTAGGAATGCAATTGCAGTCAGTTTTGACTGCGATTGCGTTCCAATGTTCAGCTTTTATCGCGCGGGTGCAATGTTTTTTGCACGCGCGTGATAAAAAACCGACTGTGGTACCCAGACCATCACAGAAGTTCAGGTTTGGGTTAGGTGTTCTGTAGATTGTATTATTTTCCCTTATAACATGGTTATAAGGGAAAATAATAGCATTCTGAATACAGAATGCTTAGTAGGTGATCAATTAAGGGTTAAAAAAAAAGAAAAAAATTAACTTACCGCCTCCGCGTAGTTCCCGGTCTCTTCTTTACTTCTTTAATGATGAGTTGTCGGCTAAAGGACCTTTGGTGACGTCAGATCACATGCTCCAATCACATGGTACATCACCACGGTGATGGACCATGTGATTTGAGCATGTGATCTGACGTCACTAAAGGTCCTTTAGCCGACAGCTCATCAGAAGAGACCGGGATCAAGAGGAGAAGGTGAGTTAATTTGTTTATTTTTTTTTAACCCCTCCAGCGCTATTTTACTATGCATTCTGTATTCAGAATGCTATTATTTTCCCTTATAACCATGTTATAAGGGAAAATAATACAGTGAATAGACTGTCACCTAGCAACCATGCGTGAAAATCGCACCGCATCCGCACTTGCTTGCGGATGCTTGCGATTTTCACGCAACCCCATTCACTTCTATGGGGCCTGCGTTGCGTGAAAAACGCAGAATATAGAGCATGCTGCGATTTTCACGCAACGCACAAGTGATGCGTGAAAATCATCGCGCATCTGAACAGCCCCATAGAAATGAATGGGTCCGGATTCAGTGCGGGTGCAATGCGTTCACCTACCGCATTGCACCCGCGCGGAAATCTCGCCCGTGTGAACGCAGCCTTACGGATCTTGCTGTTATCCCCTAGGCAGTGGATAGGTAAACATTGATTATAACTGTTCAAACTTGGAATACTCCTTTAAATTTCAAGGTCCAATGTTGCACATTATCAACAGGCTGTAATTGCATTTGGAGTTTGTGATTTGACATGGATTTCAGGTGAATTTTGCACCAAATCTACAAAAATCCAATGACATCCACATCCTGTGCATATAAACAGGGCATGCATAACCCTGTTCAATTACTAAGGAAACTTTCCGTACAGATTTTCATCATGCTACTTATTTCCACATATTTCTCATGGAAAGAGGATTAGCTCAACTGAGTTAGGGCTCATGCACACAACGGATGGGCCTGTGCTGCGGACTGCAAATTGCGGTTCGCAATGCACAGGTACCGACGTGGGCCCGCCGCATTCACTTAAATGGGATCCGCGATCCGCATCCAACTGTCCACACGGACAGAGAACCCACGGACTCCGTAGTGCTTCCGTGGGCTTCCAATCCATGCCTCAGTTCCGCACTGCATCTCCCGGATTGCGCACCAATTAAAGTGAATAAGTCTGCATCTGTGATGCAGGGTGCACATGGCCGACGCCTGTGTATTGTGGATCCGCTGTTTGCGGGCCAGGCAATGGCCTGGTGCATGAGCCCTAAGGCCTATTGCACACAACCGTATGGCTTTTTCAGTGTTTTGCGCTCCGCAAAAAAATACGGATGACAGCCATGTGCAATCCGTTTTTTGGGGAACGGAACATCTGGCCCCTAATAGAACAGGTGCGGACCCATTCATTTTCAATGGAGCCGGAATGTGCTGTGCGCATTTGAGGTCCTATTCTTGTCCGTAATTGCGGACAAGAAAAGGCATTTTCTATGAGAGTGCCGGCGATGTGCGGTCCGTAAAATGCTGAACACACATTGCTGGTGTCTGTGTTTTGCGGAAAACACATGCGGACGTGTGAATGGACCCTTATACAGACGTGTAAACGGAGGCCTTAAAGTGAGACGAATCGTTAAGCAGATCTCCTGCACACCCATTACACATCCACAAAAGAAATCCAATTGTCAGCCTTGCAAATACAGGGTGGCCCACGAAAAAGTAGCCCGCCTCCAGCAATAGTATGACAAGATGAAAAAGTGGATATATTTTTTTTTAAGTACCCACAAGTAACAAAAGATGCTGAAAGTGGTTCCCGTTCACATCTACGTATCTTTGGGCACATCCAGGGGTGGGATTCAAATTTTTAACAACAGGTTTCCTACTCAACGGCGGACACGCGGCATCATCACACATGTTTACATATACATACACCATATATATGCTACACACATACACATAAATAAACCATATATACACTACACACACATACCATCCAACTTTTAAAAAGCCTAAGGCCCCTTTCACACGAGCGAGTTTTCCGCGCGGGTGCAATGCGCAAGGTGAATGCATTGCACCTGCACTGAATCCGGACCCATACATTTCTATGGGGCTGTGCACACGAGCAGTGATTTTCACGCATCACTTGTGCGTTGCGTGAAAATCGCTGCATGTTCTAGATTCTGCGTTTTTCACGCAACGCAGGCCCCATAGAAGTGAATGGGGCTGTGTGAAAATCGCAAGCATCCGCAAGCAAGTGCGGATGCGGTGCGATTTTCACTCACGGTTGCTAGGAGACGATTGGGATGGGGACCCGATCATTTATTATGGTTATAAGGGAAAATAATAGCATTCTTAATACAGAATGCATAGTACAATAGGGCTGGGGTTAAAAAAAATTAAAAAAATATATAACTCACCTTAATCAACTTGATCGCGCAGCCCGGCTTCTCTTCTGTCTTCTTCTTTGCTGTGCACAGGAAAATGACCTTTGATGACGTCACTGCGCTCATCACATGGTCCGTCACATGATCCATCACCATGGTAAAAGATCATGTGATGGACCACGTGATGAGCGCAGTGATGTCATCAAAGGTCCTATTCCTCAAAGAAGAAGACAGAAGAGATGCCGGCTGCACGAACAAGTGGATTAAGGTGAGTTAAATTTTATTTATTTATTTTTAACCCCTCCAGCCCTATTGTACTAAGCATTCTATGTTCAGAATGCTATTATTTTTCCTTATAACCATGTTATAAAAGGAAATAATACAATCTACACAACCTTGAACCCAAACCTGAACTTCTGTGAAGAAGTTCGGGTCTGGGTACCACATTCAGTTTTTTATCACGCGTGTGCAAAACACATTGCACCCGCGCGATAAAAACTGAACAACGGAACGCAATCGCAGTCAAAACTGACTGCAATTGGGTACCTACTCGCGCAGGTTTGCCGCAACGCATCCGGATCTTATCCGGATACGCTCGTCTGCAAGGAGCCTAAGGAGCTAAACTATGAAATGGAAGTGCTCATCTCCAACTGTCACCGGAAGAGCACCGGATCAGGATTCAGCCGGTAATGCTGTTCTCCGATCCGGCTGTAATTTTAACAACCGGATCTGGAGAACCTGTGAAAACTTGCTGAATCCCATGCCTGTGTACGTCCGATTATGTTGGCTGATACTGCAATAGAAAAAGTTTTTTCAAACAAGATGGGGCAACATGCCACACCTCACGGAACTCACTGGCATGAGTTCATGAACTGTTTATGGAGGAGTGAACTGTGAGCAAGGGGTTATGGCCACCACGATCCCCAGACTTGTCTATATGCGATTTTTATCGGTGGGGAAATTTAAAACATAAAGGGTGCACTAACAATCCACATCCCCTGGATGAACTCAAGGAAAAAATTGCAAACACTATCTGCAGCATCACTGGTGAAGAGCTACAAGCAATATTAGCCAACATAATCCAATGTGTCCAAAGATGCATAGACGTGAACGGGGACCACTTTCAGCATCTTTTGTGACTTGTGGTTAATAAAAAAAATAAAAAATCCAATTGCTCATTCATCTTGTCATACTATCGCTGGAGATGGGCTACTTTTTCGTGGGCCAAACTGCAGAAATCGTATTTAGCACCTTAAGGACCCAGGACGAGAATGCTCGTCCTAAATGTCCGGTACTTTGTGCCCCAGGACAAGCTTTCTCATCCTGCGGTCCTTCCTCTCCCCATGAGCGGTCCAGCAATCAACAGCAGTAACAGCCGGATTAGTAATCAGTAACAGCCAAATCCCTGCTGCATCCACCAGCATCGGTGATAACGCCGATGCTGGTGGATTAACCCCTCATATGGCACGGTCAGCGCTGACCATGGCATATGGGAGGTTTGCGCTCCCTCTCCTTAGCCTTCAGTCTCCCGTGCTGCGGTGGCGGGGACCCAATGGTTGCCATATGTCACGGATGATGTTGCAGATAGCTTGAAGTTATGGATAAACATCCAAATAGGCTTGAACCCAAACTAAAGAGCATAAAGGTGACCCCTATAAAACCCTAAGAGCTCACCCTGACTGCTAAGCACATACAAGGGTCTCAGAGGTAGACAATTGCATGCCCTTGTACCTAGACTGTGTGACACCTGAAAACCCTATAATAGTGAGGGGACATGACCACCGGCTCCCTGCACTTAATACGGAGGGAGTCAGGGTCACCTAGAATCAGGCCAGCAAGGAAACACAAAACATGAAAGGACTTATCTGAACAAGCAGCAACAAAAGTCTCCAGCAGTGAACACTTCAATCCAGGAAGTAGTATAAACGGCAAAGTGAGGCAGTATGGAAGGGAATATAAAGGATAGAGGATTAGTCTAAATAGGTGACACCTGGGAGAAGGAAATGAGATGACAAAGTGAAACCAAAACAAAGAACATCATGCAAGAGGTAGAAAAGGACGTCTGTCAGACCTTCTCACAGAAGTGGCGGTGACAGTACCCCTCCCTCTACGGGTGGACTCCGGACACTCAGAACACACCTTCTCAGGATGAGACCTATGGAAAGCCTTGATGAGACGAGTGGCCTTAATGTCCGCCACTGGGACCCACATTCTCTCCTCAGGACCATAACCCTCCCAATGAACAAGGTATTCGAGAGAACCGCGTATAATGCGAGAATCCACAATCCTAGAGACCTGGAATTCAAGATTACCATCAACAAAAACCGGAGGAGGAGGCAAAGAGGAGGGTACAGTGCGTTGGACATAAGGTTTTAATAGGGACCCATGAAAAACATTATGGATCTTCCAAGTCTGAGGAAGATCAAGACGGAAGGCAATGGGATTGATGACGGACAAGATCTTGTAAGGCCCAATAAACTAAGGACCCAACTTCCAGGAGGGAATCTTCAGTTTGATGTTCTTTGTAGGCAACCACACCAGATCACCCACATTCAGGTCCGGACCAGGCACACGTCTCTTATCCGCCACACGCTTATATATCTCACTCATCCTCTTCAGATTACCCTGAATCTTTTGCCAAATAAATGACAAAGACGAGGAAAATTTCTCCTCATCAGGTAAACCAGAAGACCCCTCTCCAGAGAATGTCCCAAACTGTGGATGAAACCCATATGCACCAAAAAAATGGTGACTTATCAGAGGACTCCTGGCGACGGATATTTATAGCAAACTCAGCAAGCGACAAAAAAGAATACCAATCCTCTTGATTCTCCGCCACAAAACAGCGCAGATATGTCTCCAGATTCTGATTGACGCGTTCGGTCTGACCATTCGACTGCGGGTGAAAAGCAGAAGAAAATGACAACTGAATCCCCAAGCGAGAACAGAAGGCCTTCCAGAATCTGGAAACAAATCGCGTGCCCCTATCAGAAACAATGTCTGAAGGAATGCCATGCAATTTAACAATGTGATCAACAAACGCTTGCGCCAACGTCTTAGCATTGGGTAACCCAGGAAAGGGAATGAAATGCGCCATTTTGCTAAAACGGTCGACTACCACCAGAATCACAGTCTTCCCCGAGGAATGAGGTAGGTCCGTAATGAAGTCCATGGACAGATGCGTCCAAGGACGGGAAGGAATGGGTAACGGGAGGAGAGAATCCGATGGCCGTGAATGAGGGACCTTGGCACGAGCGCAGGTCTCGCAGGCTGCCACAAAACCCTCAACCGTCTTACAAAGAGCCGGACACCAGAAACTCCGAGCAATGAGATCTACTGTGGCTCTGCTCCCCGGGTGCCCAGCAAGGACAGTATCGTGGTGCTCCTTAAAAACCTTGTGTCGTAAAGCGAGAGGCACAAACAACCTCCCAGGAGGACAAAGATCAGGAGCCTCTGCCTGGGCTGCCTGAACCTCTGACTCCAAATCAGGATAAAGAGCAGAGACGACCACCCCTTCAGCCAAAATAAGACCCGGGTCTTCAAAGTTCCCCCCCTCCCGGAAAACAACGTGACAGGGCATCCGACATTACATTTTTAACCCCAGGGCAGAACGTGACAACAAAATTAAACGTAGAAAAGAATAAAGACCATCTGGCCTGTCTCAGGTTCAGACGTTTGGCTGATTCCAAGTAGGCCAGATTCCTATGGTCGGTAAACACGGTAATAGGGTGTCTGGCTCCCTATAGCCAATGGCGCCATTCCTCAAAAGCTAATTTGATGGCCAACAACTCCCTATCTCCCACATCGTAATTTCTCTCTGCGGAGGAGAGTTTCCTTGAGCAAAAGGCACACGGTCGCCATTTGAGGGGAGAGGGACCCTGAGATAAGACCGCACCCATACCCACCTCAGAAGTGTCCACCTCAAAAATAAAAGGTAGAGAGACATCAGGTTGTACCAAAATGGGAGCGGAAGCAAAACTCTCTTTGATACTAGAAAAGGCCTTAAGCGCATCTACCGACCAGGAGGAAAAATCTACCCCCTTTTTAGTCATATCAGTGAGTGGCTTAACAACAGAGGAATAATTCAAAATGAACTTTCTGCAATAATTGGCAAAACCCAAAAACCGCATCAGCGCCTTCTGATTCTCAGGAAGCTCCCAATCAAGCACAGCGCGGACCTTCTCAGGGTCCATGCGAAAACCAGAAGCGGAGAGAAGAAAACCAAGAAATTGAATCTCCGGAACCGCAAACACACATTTTTCCAGTTTAGCGTACAATTTATTCTCCCGCAGAATGAGCAAGACCTGACGTAGGTGGTCCCTATGAGTTTTGAATTCAGGAGAAAAAAATCTAAATGTCATCTAGATACACCAGTACAAATTTCCCCATTAAATGATAAAAAATGCTGTTCACAAAATGTTGGAAGACGGCCGGAGCATTCATCAAACCAAAGGGCATAACCAAATTCTCGAAATGACCCTCAGGGGTATTGAAGGCCGTCTTCCATTCGTCCCCTTCCCTGACCCTGACTAGGTTGTATGCCCCTCTTAAATCCAACTTAGAAAAAACTTTAGCCCCAACAATCTGGTTAAACAGGTCCGGGATCAGAGGAAGCGGATATGGGTCACGAATTGTGATACAGTTCAGCTCCCTGAAATCCAGACAAGGTCTTAAAGAAGTATCTTTTTTCTTAACAAAAAACAAAACCAGCGGCAACAGGTGACTTCGAGGGTTGGATGTGTCCCTTTCTCAGGCTCTCAGAGATCTAAGTACGCATAGCGACTCTTTCAGGCTGGGAGAGATTGTATAAACGTGATTTTGGCAGCTTGGCGCCTGGGATGAGATTAATAGGGCAATCGTACTCCCGGTGAGGGGGCAGCTCCTGGACACCACTCTCGGAAAACACATGCGAAAATTCAGAGAGAAAAGATGGTACAGTCTTGGTAGAAACCTCTGAAAGAGACGCCGTGAGGCAATTCTCTCTGCAAAAGTCACTCCAACCATTTATTTGCCTTGCTTGCCAATCAATGGTGGGGTTATGTTTAGTGAGCCAGGGTAGCCCCAACACTAGAGGAGTAGGTAATCCGCTTAGGACGAAACATGACATATCCTCAACATGAGCATCACCCACAGTCAAACGGATATTGTGAACTATGCCCTTTAACGATTTTTGAGAAAGTGGAGCGGAATCGATAGAAAAAACAGGTATATCCTTTCCAAAGTGCATACCTGGAAACCATGTGTTATAGCAAATTGATTATCAATAAGATTGACAGCTGCTCCACTATCTACAAAAATCTCACAAACAATGTTCTTGCTATCTAGCGCCACCCTGGCAGGTAGGAGAAAACGGTAACTACAAGCAAACGGCAAACCTTCAATTTCCGCATCAACCTTGCCAATAGTAGCAAATGGAAAGTTTTTAGAGGGTTTTTTTCTTTTGGTTTCTTTATTACCCTCAGAAAACTCCCTGAATCTCTTAGAGGGGCAAACATTAGCCAAATGATTTATAGCCCCACAACAGAAACAAATCCTCCTCTGAGAGCTGAATCCTCTACTATCAGAGGCAAGCAAACCCAGCTGCATGGCCTCCTGCTCAGAGGGGATTGAGAGAGACTGAGGCCCCTGCGCACTGAATGAGACTGCCCTACTGTCCTTGGACTGAATATGACAGGAAGGAGTGGTCTCTCCTCTCTTTTCAAGACGCCTGTCAATACGAACAGCTAGAGACATGGCAGACTCCAACGAGGCAGGTCTCTCATGAAAAGCAAATGCATCTTTCAATCCTTCCGAAAGACCATGGTAAAATTTACTTTGGAGTGCAGCATCATTCCAACCAGTATCAGCTGCCCATCTCCGAGATTCAGAACAATATATCTCTGCGGACTGTTTACCCTGGCATAAAAGACGCAGTTTAGATTCAGCCAGGGCAATACGATCCGGGTCATCATATATCTGCCCCAAGGCTACAAAAAATTCATCCACCGATCGGAGGGGCCGTGCCCCCACCGGCAGCGAAAAGGCCCAAGACTGAGCATTATCCCTGAGCAGCAAAAAATGATGATCCCCACCCTCTGCTCCTCATCACCAGAGGAATGGGGAAGTAGGCGAAAGTGGAGTTTGCAAGCCTCTCTAAAGCGAACAAAATTCTCACTACCCCCGGAGAACGTATCCGGAAGCGAGATCTTAGTCTCGGAACAAACTCCATGAACACAAGCAGAACTGGTCACCTGAAACTGAGACACAGTTTTATGGAGATATGCTACCTCCAGTGAAAGACCTTGCATGCTGTCAATCAAGGCTGAAACCGGATCCATGCTTAAGACGGTTATGGCGGTTTATAATGTCACGGATGATGTTGCAGATTATCCAGTTATGGATAAACATCCGACTGGCTTGATCCCAAACTAAGGAGCATAAAGGTGACCCCTATAAAACCCTAAGAGCTCACCCTGACTGCTAAGCACATACAAGGGTCTCAGAGGTAGACGATTGCATGCCCTCGTACCTAGACTGTGTGACACCTGAAAACCCTATAATAGTGAGGGGACACGACCACCGGCTCCCTGCACTTAATACGGAGGGAGTCAGGGTCACCTAGAATCAGGCCAGCAAGGAAACACAAAACATGAAAGGACTTATCTGAACAAGCAGCAACAAAAGTCCAGCAGTGAACACTTCAATCCAGGAAGTAGTATAAACGGCAAAGTGAGGCAGTATGGGAGGGAATATAAAGGAAAGAGGATTAGTCTAAATAGGTGACACCTGGGAGAAGTAAATGAGATGACAAAGTGAAACCAAAACAAAGAACATCATGCAAGAGGTAGAAAAGGACGTCTGTCAGACCTTCTCACAGAAGTGGCGGTGACACCATGGCAGCCCCAAGCCATTCCAAGGCCTGGGGGCCTGGCATGTACAGTGGCCTATGAGGCCCAGCCCCAAGGCTGGGTCTCATCTGCAAACTATCAGTGTATTACACTGTGTAATACACTGATAGTCAAAGCAGTACAATACAGATGTATTATGCAGCATTGAAACAGGGATCAGACCCTGTAATGTTGAAGTCCCATAGTGGGACAAAAATTCTAATAAAGTTCTAATAAAAGTTCTAATAATAAAAGCCCCTTTCCAATAAAAAGAGACATATAAAATTGTAAAAAATGGAAAAAAAATAAAAAAACAGACATATTAGGAATCACCGCGTGCATAACAACCTGCTCTATAAAAAATATCACATGATCCACCCCGTCTTTTCACCGTAAAAAAATATTAATAAAAAATGTGCTAAAAAAAGCAATTTTTTGTCACCTTTCATCACAAAAAGTGTAATACCAAGTGATCAAAAAGTAGTATGTACCCTAAAATAGTACCAATCAAACAGTCATCTCACCCTGCAAAAAATTAGCCCCTACCTAAGACAATCGCCCAAAAAAAAAAAAACTATTGCTCTCAGAATATGGAGACACTAAAACATGATTTTTTTTATTTAAAAATTTTTGTCATTGTGTAAAACTTAAATAAATAAAAAAGTATACATATTAGGTATCTCCTCGTCCATAAGAACATGCTGTATAAAAATATCACATGACCTAACCCCTCAGATGAACACTGTAAAAGAAAAAAAAAAAAAAAAAGTGTGTCAAAAAAGCTATTTTTTGTCACCTTGCATCACAAAAAGTGTAATACCAAGTGATCAAAAAGTCATATGCCCCCTAAAAGAGTACCATTCAAACCATCATCTAATATCGAAAAAAATAGCCCCTAACATAAGACATTTGCCCAAAAAAAATAAAAAATGGCTTTCAGAATATGGATAGTTAAACCTACAACAACCCACAGTTATGACACACAACTCCTCAAAGCAATCACAAACTAACACCAAAAAAGCGAGGATGTTCTTGATAAAAAATATATCTTTTATTCAATAAAGTAGCACAATCAATACAGGTAAAGTCAAAAGGGACAGGACATGAAGAACTGAGCCTCATGGGGCTCAACAATGTGGAGAATCACACCCGAGGTAGGTTGCACCATGAACAGTTAAAATTACAACAGTTATGGAGGGACTAATGACAGTGGAGTAGTTGGAGGTACCAATACCTATCCCCACAATATATAACCTAACATCCAAACTGTCCAGGTGTCCCTCATGTGAACACTGGTGGATAATAGGACAGCGGTTGTATAATGATGTAACTGATGGCTGCTGTAAAAATAACTAATGCCGCCCGTCCAACCCACACAGAGTCTCGCGTTACATACCCATGTTGTTGCTGTTCATTGGTGACAACGAATCCCCAAGTGCCTTGACCTCGACACGTGTTTCACCACATAGGCTTCGTCAGGATTTGGAGACAGTAAAAAATCATTTTTTTCAAAAATGTATTGTCGCATCCGTAACAACCTGCTCTATAAAAATACCACATGATCTAACCAAAAAGCATATGTACCCTAAAATAGTACCAACAAAACTACCACCTTATCCCGAGTTTTCAAAATGTATTTTTTTTTGGAGTTTCTACTCTAGGGGTGCATCAGGGGGTCTTCAAATGTGACATGGCAACTTAAAATTATCCCAGTGAAATATGCCTTCCAAAAACCATATGGCATTCCTTTCCTTCTGCACCCTGCCGTGTGCCCGTAAAGCAGTTTACGACCACATATAGGGTGTTTCTGTAAACTACAGAATCAGGGTAATAAATACAGAGTTTTGTTTAGCTGCTTTGTTACTGGAAAAAATGGATTAAAATGGAAAATCTGCCAAAAAAGTGAAATTCTGAAATTTAATCTCCATTTTCTATTAATTCTTGTGGAACACCTAAAGGGTTAAGAAAGTTTGTAAAATCAGTTTTGAATACCTTGAGGGGTGTAGTTTCTAAAACGGGGCCATTTATGGGTGGTTTCTATTATGTAGGCCTCACAAAGTGACTTCAGACCTGAACTAGTCCTTAAAAAGTGGGTTTTGGAAATCTGAAAAATTTCAAGATTTGCTTCTAAACTTCTAAGCCTTCTAACGTCCCAAAAAAGAAAATGTCATTTACAAAATGATCCAAACAAGAAGTAGACATATGGGAAATATAAAGTAATAACTATTTTAGGAGGTATCACTATCTGTTTTAAAATATTTTAATATTTAATATTGAAATATTTTTACTCAAATTTACCACTGTCATGAATTACAATATGTGACGAGAAAACAATCTCAGAATGGCTTGGATAAGTAAAAGTGTTTTAAAGTTATCACCACATAAAGTGACACTGGTCAGATTTGCAAAAAATGGCCTGGTCCTTAAGGTGAAAAATGGCAAGGTCCTTTAGGGGCAAATATTGCCAATTGTTATTGATATTCTTGGTTTTAGCATGGATATAGTAGGCCAATAATTACAAAATATATATTAAATAGCAATATTTATTATCCTAGGATTGGCTAGTATCCCTGCTAAGGTGATTTGGAAGATCCAAGAAAAAATCCAGGTGTTACAGCAGAGGTCTGTGTGAGTCGCTATTAAGAATATTATTCATTGAGCTACTACTACTCTCATTTCTGCTGGCACCACTTCCCTCCTCTATTTGCTGCGTGCAGTTGCACTGCCTCTTCTAATTGTAAACAGCTACTGCTATAAATGCTTCTCTGCCCTCTCACTCCTTACCAGAGCTTGGGTTTCTAGTTGTCTAGTTAACCAGTGAAGGTGTGCTATTCTGTCTGTCTAACGTGTACCAAAGTCTGTCTGTTTACCAACTCTGATACTTTGCAGCCTGCCCTGACCTCAGACTTGTTTATCAGATATGCACAAACTCTGCTTGCCCTTACCTAGGCCTGTCTCTTGACTTCGAGTGTCACCTAATCCTTGGTGTTTTGCACTGGTGTCTCTGGCCACCGTGAGTCAGCTCCAACTACACCAGGACTACTCCAGGAGGTAGCAGCCTGGTTGGTGTTCTGCAGCAAAGTTCACATCCGTGTACAGGGGTTAAAGAGTGAATACGAGGGGACCGCTACGACAACACCCTTAGGCCTAGCCGAAAGCCAAACCAGTTAGTTGGCACGGTGGGTTTACTTCAACTGTCTGTAACACCAGGTATGAGTACTAACTAAGACATTGCAATGCATTGCTTGTTTTTATATTCAATAAATTATTTGATCAAATACTTCAAATACCTGTTCTGTTCACTGGAAGTTTAGTCCATCTAGAACCACCAGCACTCGGCATACCTAATTTCTTACTTGGATCTTCCACATTGTGATTCCTCCCATTCCAGTGAACAAGGATGAATGAGGATCCAAGTGATATAATGACTATGATCGGCTAAGTGTTTAGCTTCAAACCTACCCTAGAGCTACGCCTATTTTTTTTTACAGCTAACCAGGTTAGTACAGATCTGTGAGGATGAATTTCTAGCACTAAGGTTCCATTCACACGTCTGTAGTGTATTGCAGATCCGCAATACACCCGGCCGGCACCCCCATAGAACATATAACAAGATTTGTATAAATTTTCATAAGCCTCAATGTTATTTTGAATTAAAAAGTCATCTAAAGCTTTTTTTTAAGCCATCTACTGTATTTGATGTGACCAGCTACTGCAGCAGGCTATTCCAGAGATTCACCGCCCTTACTGTAAAGACTGCTTGTCGCCTCTTATGACTGAATTTTTTTTTCTCCAGGCGTAGGGAGTGGCCCCTTGTTTTTTGAGGGGGTTTAACACAGAATAGCTTCCCTTGATATTTTTTGTGTGGTCTGTTTATATATTTGTACAGGTTAATCATGTCCCCCCCTAAGACGTCTTTTTTCAAGGCTAAACAAATTCAGTTAATTTAATCTTTGCTCATAACTAAGATCTTCCATGCCCTTTATGAGTTTAGTTGCTCTCCTCTGTACTTTTTCTAATTCCAGGGCATCCTTTTTATGGACTGGTGCCCAGAACTGAACTGCGTATTCCAGTTGAGGCCGCATCAATGCATTGTATAGTGGCAATATTACATCTCTGTCTCGCGAGTCCAAACCTCATTTAATTCAAGACAAAATTCTGTTGGCCTTAGGGTCCATTCACACATCCGTTGTTTCTTTCCTGATCTGTTCTGTTTTTTGCGGAACAGATCTGGACCAGATCTGGACCCATTCATTTTCAATGGGTCCGGAAAAAAAATCAGACATTGAGCTGTCCGATTTTTTTCAGGACCCATTGAAAATGAATGGGTCCAGATCTGGTCCAGATCTGTTCCGCAAAAAACGGAACAGATCAGGAAAGAAACAACGGACGTGTGAATGGACCCTAAGAGTCAGCTGACTGGCATTTCATGCTGTTATTTAATTTATGATCTACTAATACACCCAGATCCTTCTCAACAAGTGACTCTCCCACTTTTACTCCCCCTAGGACATATGCTGTATTCAGATTATTAGCCCTTAAGTGCATAAATTTACATTTATCTAAATTGAATCTCATTTGCCAAGTGGAGGCCCAAACAGTAAATTTGTCCAAGTCAGCTTGTAACTTATTAACATCTTCCATAGACTGGGCTATATTACAAAGTTTGGTGTCATCTGCAAAAATAGAAGCAGCACTATTGAGCCCATCCTCTATGTCATTAATAAATAAATTAAATAATAGAGGACCCAGCACAGAACCTTGGGGCACACCACTTATAACCAGGGACCATTCAGAGTAGGAATCATTGACCACAACTCATTGGATACAATCATGAAGCAAATTTTCAATCCATGTACAAATTATATTTTCTAAATCAATAGACCTCAATTTACCCATTAGTCGTCCGCATGGGACAGTATCAAACTTCTTTGCAAAGTCCAAAAACACAATATCGACAGCCTTCCCTCTGTCCAGGCTTCTACTCGCCTCCTCATTAAAACAAATCAGGTTAGTTTGACAGCTTCTGTTTTTAGTAAAACCATGTTGGCTATCACTTATTATATTATTGACAGTTACATAATCCTGTATGCAGTCCCGTAGAAGGCCCTCAAACATTTTTCCCACTATGGATGTTAAGCTTACTGGTCTATAATTTCCTGGTGAAGACCTAGCACCCTTTTTGAAAATGGGAACCACATTCGCCTTGCGCCAGTCTCTTGGTACAATGCCTGTCATTAAAGAATTTGTACATATTATGAACAGAGGCAAAGCAATAACTGAACTGAGCTCCTTTAGAACTCTAGGGTTTAATCCATCTGGACCCGGGGCCTTGTTCACTTAATTTCTTTTTAGCATAGTAAGAATCATATCTACAGTAAGCCAGGTAAGTATGTTATTTGGGGTATTTACACCAGTGGCACCACCCTCATGATATGCCCTCTCTTCTTTTCTATATACAGAGCTAAAAAACCTATTTAGGAGCACTGCCTTCTTTTGATCTGCAGTGACCAACACACTGTTACCATCATTTAGGGGCCCTACATGTTCTGACCTTGTTTTTTTGCATTTATGTATTTGAAGAATGTTTTGGGGTTGTTCTTACTTTCTTTGGCAAACTGTATTTCATTTGGTATTTTCGGTGATTTTATTACCCCTTACATAATCTATTTAGTTCTTTATACCTTTTTAAAGGCTACAGCTGACCCCTCTGATTTGTATTTCTTAAAGGCCCTCTTTTTATTATTTATTGCCCTTTTTACACTATTTGAAAGCCATGTGTGGTTTAATTTTATTCGCCTCTAGGAATGTATTTAACAATATACTTATCCAAAGTAGATTTAAAGCACTCCCATTTAGCATTAATGTCATTATGTGACAATAGTTGCTCCCAGTCTATGTCCTGAAGTGTAGCACTCAACCCTGGGAAAGTCACCTTTTTTAAATAGTTTTTGCCCTACTGACCTGACTTTGTTTTTTACAGTTTAGTTGGAATATAATTATATTGTGTTCACTGTTACCAAGGTTTTCAAGGACAGTGGCTCTGCATTGTTAGAAATGACTAGATCGAGAAGAGCATCGCCTCTAGTAGGATCTTCTACAAAGTCGCCCATAAAATTATCCTGCAAAAAGCTGAGGAATTTTGCAGCAGAGGCAGAACCATGTTCCCAATCTATGTTTGGATAGTTAAAATCTCCCATTATAACTACTATGCCAGCCTGCACCACCCGCTCCATTTGCACATACAGTTGATCTTCTATAGCCTCAGTGATATTGGGGGGTCTATAGATCACACCAAGAATTATTTTTTCATTATTTTTTCCCTCTGAAATTCCACCCACAAGGTTTCAACATCCTCACAACCTTCATCCACAATTGTTTCTCTCACATTTACTTTCATATCACTCCATGATACATAATACAAACATACACCACCACCTTTGCATTTAGCCCTATCATTTCTAAAGAGTATAAAACCTTGAAGATTTACAGCCCAATCATGAGAAGAGTCCAGCCATGTCTCAGAAACATCAACTACATCAATATGTTTCTCCAGTACCAAGGCCTCAAGCTCTCCCATTTTGCTTGCTAGACTTCTGGCATTTGTGAAAATACATTTTAAGTTGTCATCAAATTTTACACTTTTAGAAAATGTATTTTTTATGATAGTTTTTTCCTCCTTCAGAGTTGGTTTGCGACGGACGGATTTCCTTAACCACTTTTCGAATGCTTCCCACACCATCCATTCCCCCCACCAATATATTCTGACCCCGCTGTAACCTGTGTACCTCCATATTTATAGGCATATCCTCCCCCCTCGTTCCTAGTTTAAATGCTTTGCCACCCCAGCCAGAATTCTCTCCCTCAACACAGCAGCTCCCCTTCCATTGAGGTGCAAATTATCTGTGGAAAACTGTTTGTACCCTAGTGAAAAGTCATCACAGTGGTCTAGGAACCCAAACCCTTCTGCTCTACACCAAGACTTAAGCTATGCATTTAATTCCCTAAACTCCCGCTGACTGTCCTTTGTAGCGCATGGCACTGGCAGTATTCCAAAGAACACTACCTTGAAGGTCCTTCCCTTCAGCTTGGAGCCTAGTTCTTTAAAATTATTCTTAAGGACCTTTCACCTACCATTTATTTTGGCATTGGTACCAACATGGACCACAACAGCTGGGTCATCCCCAGCCCCTCCCAGTAATTTATCCACCCATTCCACCACATGCCGAACCCTGGCACCAGGACGACAGCAAACCATTCGGTCTTAGCGACAAATTATTATACCCGTCTTCCTGATTATAGAATCCCCTATAACCACTAACTGTATAGGCCTACCTGCACTTCCATCCCCCTGACTACTAGCTGGGCTGTTCTCCCGGCTGTTAGGGACAACAGTATTCGTTAGGGCTGCCATTTCTGAAACTGACACCCTTGCATCATTGCTAGTGTTGATCGACCACCAAAGTGCTTGGGTGCTCGGGACGAACACCTTGGGATGCTCGGGTGCTCTACCGAGCACAATGGAAGTCAATGGGAGAACCCGAGCATTAAACCAGGCACCCCCTGCTCGGAAGAGGGGAGGGTGTCTGGTTCACATGAAAAGGTCAGAAATTGATGGAAACACAGCTGAAATGGTTCAAGAACAGCATGGGGAGGATGTCTGGATGCATCTTGGACTCCCAGGTCGCTGCTGGGAACAAAGTTGTCCGAGTGGTACGCCACTTTTACAGACTGACAATAATACACACAAAACCAAAGATAAAATCGATTTTAGAGGAAAAATTGTTAGTAAACATTCTTTCCTGTATATTTACTTGTATATAAAGTGCAAGTGCTGCCAAAAATTACAAGGAAGAGGCACTCCGATACAACCTGTATATCACATAAAGGAAAGCCTCATTCACATTGTGGTACAATTGTTCAGTCATAAAGCCTATGTACTAAGTGAAAGGGCTGACAAAAATTACAAGGAACCGGCACTCCAATACACCCTTTATTACACATAAAGGAGGGCATCATACACAGCCTTGAAAAATTATGATTGATGGCCTGCTGGTGAGCTGACCCTCTAAAAAATTATATGTGAGGGCCTGCAGGTGAGCTGACCCTGTAAAATATTGTAGGTAAGGTCCTGCTGGTGAACTGACCCTGTAAAACATATGCAAGGGTCTGCAGGTGAGCTGACCCTCTAAAGAATTACACTGCTCAAAAAAATAAAGGGAACACTTAAACAACACAATGTAACTCCAAGTCAATCACACTTCTGTGAAATCAAACTGTCCACTTAGGAAGCAACACTGAGTGACAATCAATTTCACATGCTGTTGTGCAAATGGGATAGACAACAGGTGGAAATTATAGGCAATTAGCAAGACACCCCCAATAAAGGAGTGGTTCTGCAGGTGGTAACCACAGACCACTTCTCAGTTCCTATGCTTCCTGGCTGATGTTTTGGTCACTTTTGAATGCTGGCGGTGCTTTCACTCTAGTGGTAGCATGAGATGGAGTCTACAACCCACACAAGTGGCTCAGGTAGTGCAGCTTATCCAGGATGGCACATCAATGCGAGTTGTGGCAAGAAGGTTTGCTGTGTCTGTCAGCGTAGTGTCCAGAGCATGGAGGCGCTACCAGGAGACAGGCCAGTACATCAGGAGACGTGGAGGAGGCCGTAGGAGGGCAACAACCCAGCAGCAGGACCGCTACCTCCGCCTTTGTGCAAGGAGGAACAGGAGGAGCACTGCCAGAATCCTGCAAAATGACCTCCAGCAGGCCACAAATGTGCATGTGTCTGCTCAAACAGTCAGAAACAGACTCCATGAGGGTGATATGAGGGCCCGACGTCCACAGGTGGGGGTTGTGCTTACAGCCCAACACCGTGCAGGACGTTTGCCATTTGCCAGAGAACACCAAGATTGGCAAATTCGCCACTGGCGCCCTGTGCTCTTCACAGATGAAAGCAGGTTCACACTGAGCACATGTGACAGATGTGACAGAGTCTGGAGACGCCGTGGAGAACGTTCTGCTGCCTGCAACATCCTCCAGCATGACCGGTTTGGCATTGGGTCAGTAATGGTGTGGGGTGGCATTTCTTTGGAGGGCCGCACAGCCCTCCATGTGCTCGCCAGAGGTAGCCTGACTGCCATTAGGTACTGAGAAGAGATCCTCAGACCCCTTGTGAGACCATATGCTGGTGCCGTTGGCCCTGGGTTCCTCCTAATGCAAGACAATGCTAGACCTCATGTGGCTGGAGTGTGTCAGCAGTTCCTGCAAGACGAAGGCATTGATGCTATGGACTGGCCCGCCCGTTCCCCAGACCTGAATCCAATTGAGCACATCTGGGACATCATGTCTCGCTCTATCCACCAACGTCACGTTGCACCACAGACTGTCCAGGAGTTGGCAGATGCTTTAGTCCAGGTCTGGGAGGAGATCCCTCAGGAGACCATCCGCCACCTCATCAGGTGCATGCACAGGCGTTGTAGGGAGGTCATACAGGCACGTGGAGGCCACACACACTACTGAGCCTCATTTTGACTTGTTTTAAGGACATTACATCAAAGTTGGATCAGCCTGTAGTGTGTTTTTCCACTTTAATTTTGAGTGTGACTCCAAATCCAAACCTCCATGGGTTAAAAAATTTGATTTCCATTTTTTTATTTTTGTGTGATTTTGTTGTCAGCACATTCAACTATGTAATATTTAATTAATTCAGATCTAGGATGTGTTATTTTTGTGTTCCCTTTATTTTTTTGAGCAGTGTATATGCGAGGGCGTGCAGAAGAGCTGACTCTGTAAAATCAAGAAAATAATATAATAAACCGCGCTGGCTATCCAGTGTAAATCTGCAGGTTGTATACCTGAAACAGGGTGAGTGTACTAGTAACTTGCCTTGCTACCGATGGCTTATGGGGATTCCGTCCGGAGCTTCCTGGTGCTTGTCTTCAGAGATAGTGGTGACGGCTGTATCTTCAGGTTTCCTCTTTCAAACGCTCGCGGTCCCGGCCGGTGACTCGTGCGCGTGAGGGAAACCCAGGCTGGTGATCAGGGAGGACGCTGCTTCCGTGTGACGTCACACTGAGTACGGATACTCTCTTAGACCAAAAGACCTCTCCAACGCGTTTCGAAATTACCGAATTTCTTCATCAGGGATGAATTCTGGCCGATCTCTCGCAGAGTAAATAGGCGTCCGTCTCCATGGTCACCAGTTAACCTGTCACTCCCCACAACACTTTGTGACTACATAGACAAATCTTCATTTTAACGTCGCTGTTGTTGTAGTCAGATAGGGGCTTTAGAGGATAAAGTGATATGGTATATTATGTATGTGAATGCGATTTCAAACAGTATGGATTATGTAGATCCTAGAGACATCATTATGAATTTATTTTCAACAGCTATTATATAATCCTGGATATTTAAGAGAAGGCAAATAATTCGATCTCTTGATTAAGTCCCGCTGGTGCAAGGGTGTTCAAATTGAAGATCCACTTTGTTTCATTTCTGGACATTGTTTTGATAAAGTCTCCGCCTCGTTGGTCAGGCTTAATATGTTCCAGCGCACCAAATGTGGATCCTCTAAAAATTCCTCCATGTTTTTCGGTGAAATGTCGGGATAGTGGGTGACCGTCAAACTTTTTCTTTATGTTAGCAATGTGTTCCCTAATCCTGGTTTGCAAGGTTCTTTTGGTCCTCCCCACATATAGTTTTGTGCATGGGCATTTGATAAAGTAGATCACCCCACTGGTATAACAAGTGAGGTGACCCTCTATCCCAAATGTCCCCTGTGCGCCTTCGATGGTATTTATTGGTTTTGTCTGACTTGTAATATGGCAGGCTTTGCAGGTTTTGCACGGAAAAAAGCCAGAATTGGGATTGTGGGTGGTTATTTTTGTATTTTTCTTTATTGTTTTGACAGACGGAGCTATTAAATTGCCCACGTTTTTAGCCTTCTGAAATACAAAACATGGGTATTTGGATATTTTATCCCCTATTATTTTGTCCTGTTTAAGGATATCCCAGTGACATTTGACAATTCTTTTAAAGGTTTTTTCCTTTTCACTATACTGTGTTATAATAGGAATTTTTATGATATTGATTTCATTCTCTAAATGATCTTTTTGGATGTTCTCCTCCCTATTGGTCTTTTTCTGTATCAGTGACTTTCTATCAATTAATGCTATTTCTGACTTTATTTTCTCCAATTCGTCAGTCTTATAGCCCTTCTCCTCAAATTTATTTATTAATACCTTGGCCTCCTTGTCAAACTGCTCCAAAAGTGTGCAGTTTCTCCTTAGTCTGATGAATTGGCTCCGTGGCACGTTAGTTAGCCAAGTTGGTAGATGGCAACTTTCCAATGAAATATAGCTGTTGCTGTCGGTTGGTTTTGAATAAGTTTCGGTCAGTATTATATCATTCTGTATGGAAATTGTAAGATCCAAAAAGTGGATCTGCTCTGTGCTGAAGGTTGGGGTGAATTGAAGATAAAAATCGTTTTTATTAATTTCCGTTAAAAAATCTTGGAGCGATTCCTGTCCCCCCTCCAAATAAAAACAATATCGTCTATGAAGCGATGCCAGAGGACCAGATTCGCGCGGAGCTCGCCACTTGGGTAGATGGTAAGCTCCTCCCACCGTCCCATATATAAATTAGCGAAGCTCGGCGCGAATCTGGTCCCCATGGCAGTACCCCATGTCTGGAGGAAAAAACGGTCTTCAAACTTAAAATAATTATGTTTTAAAATAAATAAAATGCACTCCCCAATGAACTCAATTTGTTCCAATGGTAGTGCATTGTCTATCCTTAAAAAATATTCGGCAGCTTCTCTACCCTTCTCGTTTTCGATGACAGTGTAGAGTGAGGAAACGTCAAGGGTGCCCAAAATGTATCCTGGTTTCCATTCCACTCTATCCAAAATTTCCAAAATATGCTGAGTGTCTTTCAAGTACGCTGGAAGTTTTTGAACATGGGGCTGTAGGATCACATCAACATATTTTGACAGATTAGATGTGAGGCTGCCTATGCCCGAAATTATGGGCCTCCCTGGTGGATCAGTGGTACTCTTATGAATTTTGGGCAAGTAATAAAATATAGCCATACGTGGGAATCGGATGTTAATAAATTCAGCTTCCTCTTTGGTGATGATACACTTTTTTCTCCCTTTTTGTATCAACCTGGTCATCTCATGTTTATATTGAAAAATAGGATTCGATTTAAGTGGTTGATATGTTTTGGTGTCCCCCAGGAGTCTCATAGATTCAATATGATATTGTGAGTAGTCCAATACAACGATACCCCCGCACTTGTCAGCCGGGTGGATAATGATATCGTTGTTACTTTGAAGGGATTTTATACTTGCTTGTTCGTCACGGCTTAGGTTGTGTTTATGTCTTTTTCGATTTGGTTTTATTTTTCGCAAGTCCCTTAATACCAGGTGTTCAAAGGTTTTAAATGCTTCCGAATATTCATTTAGCGGGTTAAACTTGGACTTGTTTTTAAAAACAGTATTATAATATGTCACTTTATTATTCGGTGATACTTTAGGTATCAAAAAAAAAAAAAATACTTTTGAAAAAGGATCGCCAAAGTATAATGAATGATATGACTATGCTAACCCTAAAAAATAAAAAATAAAATAAAAATGAAAATAATAGTAAAAATATTACAATGAAGATTACTTACATGGACAATAAGAAATCAGATATGAAAAATAACAAAACCAATATAGGAAATATCATTACAGTAGAAAATATTGATAACAAAGACACTAAAGCGATACCTAAAGTAGCACCAAATAATAAAGTGACATATTATAATACTTTTTAAAAAAACAAGTCCAACTTTAACCCCCTAAATGAATATTCGGAAGCATTTAAAACCTTTGAACACCTGGTATTAAGGGACTTGCGAAAAAAAAAAACAAATCGAAAAAGACATAAACACAACCTAAGCCGTGACGAACAAGCAAGTATAAAATCCCTTCAAAGTAACAACGATATCATTATCCGCCCGGCTGACAAGGGCGGGGGTATCGTTGTATTGGACTACTCACAATATCATATTGAATCTATGAGACTCCTGGGGGACACCAAAACATATCAACCACTTAAATCAAATCCTATTTTTCAATATAAACATGAGATGACCAGGTTGATACAAAAAGGGAGAAAAAAGTGTATCATCACCAAAGAGGAAGCTGAATTTATTAACATCCGATTCCCACGTATGGCTATATTTTATTACTTGCCCAAAATTCATAAGAGTACCACTGATCCACCAGGGAGGCCCATAATTTTGGGCATAGGCAGCCTCACATCTAATCTGTCAAAATATGTTGATGTGATCCTACAGCCCCATGTTCAAAAACTTCCAGCGTACTTGAAAGACACTCAGCATATTTTGGAAATTTTGGATAGAGTGGAATGGAAACCAGGATACATTTTGGGCACCCTTGACGTTTCCTCACTCTACACTGTCATCGAAAACGAGAAGGGTAGAGAAGCTGCCGAATATTTTTTAAGGAAAGACAATGCACTACCATTGGAACAAATTGAGTTCATTGGGGAGTGCATTTTATTTATTTTAAAACATAATTATTTTAAGTTTGAAGACAGTTTTTTCCTCCAGACATGGGGTACTGCCATGGGGACCAGATTCGCGCCGAGCTTCGCTAATTTATATATGGGACGGTGGGAGGAGCTTACCATCTACCCAAGTGGCGAGCTCCGCGCGAATCTGGTCCTCTGGCATCGCTTCATAGACGATATTGTTTTTATTTGGAGGGGGGGACAGGAATCGCTCCAAGATTTTTTAACGGAAATTAATAAAAACGATTTTTATCTTCAATTCACCCCAACCTTCAGCACAGAGCAGATCCACTTTTTGGATCTTACAATTTCCATACAGAATGATATAATACTGACCGAAACTTATTCAAAACCAACCGACAGCAACAGCTATATTTCATTGGAAAGTTGCCATCTACCAACTTGGCTAACTAACGTGCCACGGAGCCAATTCATCAGACTAAGGAGAAACTGCACACTTTTGGAGCAGTTTGACAAGGAGGCCAAGGTATTAATAAATAAATTTGAGGAGAAGGGCTATAAGACTGACGAATTTGAGAAAATAAAGTCAGAAATAGCATTAATTGATAGAAAGTCACTGATACAGAAAAAGACCAATAGGGAGGAGAACATCCAAAAAGATCATTTAGAGAATGAAATCAATATCATAAAAATTCCTATTATAACACAGTATAGTGAAAAGGAAAAAACCTTTAAAAGAATTGTCAAATGTCACTGGGATATCCTTAAACAGGACAAAATAATAGGGGATAAAATATCCAAATACCCATGTTTTGTATTTCAGAAGGCTAAAAACGTGGGCAATTTAATAGCTCCGTCTGTCAAAACAAAGAAAAATACAAAAATAACCACCCACAATCCCAATTCTGGCTTTTTTCCGTGCAAAACCTGCAAAGCCTGCCATATTACAAGTCAGACAAAACCAATAAATACCATCGAAGGCGCACAGGGGACATTTGGGATAGAGGGTCACCTCACTTGTTATACCAGTGGGGTGATCTACTTTATCAAATGCCCATGCACAAAACTATATGTGGGGAGGACCAAAAGAACCTTGCAAACCAGGATTAGGGAACACATTGCTAACATAAAGAAAAAGTTTGACGGTCACCCACTATCCCGACATTTCACCGAAAAACATGGAGGAATTTTTAGAGGATCCACGTTTGGTGCGCTGGAACATATTAAGCCTGACCAACGAGGCAGAGACTTTATCAAAACAATGTCCAGAAATGAAACAAAGTGGATCTTCAATTTGAACACCCTTGCACCAGCGGGACTTAATCAAGAGATCGAATTATTTGCCTTCTCTTAAATATCCAGGATTATATAATAGCTGTTGAAAATAAATTCATAATGATGTCTCTAGGATCTACATAATCCATACTGTTTGAAATCGCATTCACATACATAATATACCATATCACTTTATCCTCTAAAGCCCCTATCTGACTACAACAACAGCGACGTTAAAATGAAGATTTGTCTATGTAGTCACAAAGTGTTGTGGGGAGTGACAGGTTAACTGGTGACCATGGAGACGGACGCCTATTTACTCTGCGAGAGATCGGCCAGAATTCATCCCTGATGAAGAAATTCGGTAATTTCGAAACGCGTTGGAGAGGTCTTTTGGTCTAAGAGAGTATCCGTACTCAGTGTGACGTCACACGGAAGCAGCGTCCTCCCTGATCACCAGCCTGGGTTTCCCTCACGCGCACGAGTCACCGGCCGGGACCGCGAGCGTTTGAAAGAGGAAACCTGAAGATACAGCCGTCACCACTATCTCTGAAGACAAGCACCAGGAAGCTCCGGATGGAATCCCCATAAGCCATCGGTAGCAAGGCAAGTTACTAGTACACTCACCCTGTTTCAGGTATACAACCTGCAGATTTACACTGGATAGCCAGCGCGGTTTATTATATTATTTTCTTGATTCTACTCACTCATTTAGGGTTTAGGCATTTTTTTCCCTATTCTAAACCTGCAGCGGCACACTCCAAGGAGTGTTATACAGTGGACTGTGGATCATACTCTGTTTTATTTTATTTTAAGGAGGCAGCGCGGGTTCCTTTTTTGATTGACTCTGTAAAATATTGTAGGTGAGGGCTTGTAGGTGAGCTGACCCTGTAAAAGATTGTAAGTGAGGGCCTGCTGGTGAGCTGACTCTGTAAAACATCATATGCAAGGGCCTGCAGGTGAGCTGACCCTCTAAAAAATTATATGCAAGGGCCTGCAGGTGAGCTGACCCTCTAAAACATTATATGCGATGGCCTGCTGGTGAGCTGACCCAATTAAAAATTATATGCGAGGGCCTGCAGGTGAGCTGACCCTGTAAAAGATTGTAGGTAAAGGCCTGGTGGTAAGCTGACCCTTTAGAAAATTATATGCGGGGGCCTGCAGGTGAGCTGACCCTGTAAAACATTATATGCGAAGTGCATATATGCGAGGGCATTATATGTGACGAATAAGCATGTTGATATGATGGAAGAGGAGGAGGAGGATGAGAAAAGGAAGATTCAACCCTTGTTTGTGATGGGTGCATGGGAATACAGTGTATTCAGTACATTATAAACAACACATTTAAAGTGCCACGCATCAGGGTGACGGTGCTGGGGGGGTGTTATGAAACTGTCCTAGGCTTTGGAGAGTGTTGCCCTGCCTCTGTTGGAACTGCTGTGTGTTCCCCTTATCTCCCCTCCTTGGTTAGCCAAGAAACTACGGACTCTGCCGCCAGCGTTGTCAGATGGAAATTTTTGGAACATGTGTGCCAGAGTACCAACAGGCAAGACTTTCCTGTCGTCATCAGGAGAATGACTCTCAATCTCCTCATCCTCTTTCTCCTCTTCTGCCCACCCACGCAGAACAGATGGAATTAAACTTCCATGGGTACTACCCTCTGTAGCGGAGGCAACCATCTCCTGCTCTTCCTCTTCATGGTCCAATTCGCGCTGAGAAGACGAACTGAGGGTGGTCTGGCTATCACCCTGTGTAATGTCTTCCCCCATTTCCACCTCTTCCACATGCAAAGCGCCGTCCTTAATTGTGAGCAGCGAGCATTTGAGTAGACACAGAAGTGGGATGGTTACGCTGATAATAGCGTTATCGCCGCTCACCATCTGTGTTGATTCCTCAAAGTTTCTTAAAACCTCACAGAGGTCAGACATCCATGACCACTACTCGCTTGTGAATAGCGGAAGCTGACTGGAAAGGCAACAACCATGTTGCATCTGGTATTCCACTACTGCCTCTGCTGCTCACAGAGCCTGGCCAACATGTGGAACGTGGAGTTCCAGCACGTGCTCACGTTGCACAGCAGTCGCTGAGCTGGCAATTTCCAGCGCTGCTGCAATTTCCAGCGCTGTAGATGACTTTCGGAAATAGGCACACACACGGCGCACCTTCATTAATAGCTCAGGCAAATTGGGGTAGGTTTTGAGAAACCGCTGAACCACTAAGTTGAACACGTGGGCTAGGCATGGTATGTGTGTGAGCTTGCCGAGCTCCAAAGCCGACACCAAGTTACCATTATCAGACACAACCATGCCTGGTTCTAGGTTGATTGGCGGGAGGGACAGCTCAGTCTGGTCCCTTATACCTGCCACAGCTCTGAGGCGGTGTGCTGTTTGTCACTTAAACATATTAGTTTCAGCACGGCCTGTTGCCGCATCCCCACTGCTCCCAGCTACTCAGTGGCGTAGCGTGGGTTGCCAGCACCCGGGGCAAGTCAAGTATTGCGCCCCCCCCAAAACTATGGCCACGCCCCTTTTTTGCAGATAGTGCAGTAGAGGTCACCTGCAGTCCTACATAACACCACAGATAACACAGTGATAACTCTCTGAGTACAGATAATGTGGTAGATGGGTGTGAGCCCCCAGAATTCAGAACACCCACAGTGTGACCTGAAGTCTGGGGCCGGACTGCGGCAGTGTGGGCCAAATTCTATATCCACCCCACCCCCCCAACCCTACTGTAAACAGATATGTGGATGGATATTTCATACATTGGTACAAAATATACAGTAGAATACAGCACCACATACCTCATCCATCCAGTGACATCTCCTGTGATGTAGATTATTTCCTCAGCGTCTTCATTCGGAGATAAGACCGCCATGACACCTTTTTTCAGCCGTGTCTCATCTCTGCAGAGTTTCACAGAAAAAAAAAATAGATTTATCATTTTACTATCGTCTCCTCCTCCTGATGCCTCAACATTGTCATCCTGCTTCCCCCCAATACTGTAGTAGAGCCAGACAGATAATAATATGCTCCCAAACTGTCCTCGATGGTAATAGCGTTCCCTACACCAGTGTTTCTCAACTCCAGTCCTTAGGGACCACCTGCCGGTCATGTGTTCAGAATTTCTTTAGTATTGAGCAGGTGATATAATTAGTATCAATGCATCAGGACTTACCACAGGTATTCATTCTGTGGGATATTCTTACATCATGACCGGTAGGTGGGTCCTGAGGACTGGAGTTGAGGAACAGTACCCTACAGTACCTCCAATAGCATTCCCATTAATATGTGCTAAATAAAAATACCCCCATAGTGCCCCCAGCAGTAACAAGGCCCCTCTATTATTATGGCCCCCTCTGTATTACTATTATAATGACCCCCTCTGTATTACTATTATTATGGCCCCCTCTGTATTATTATTATAATGACCCCCTCTGTATTATTATAATGACCCCCTCTGTATTACTATTATTACAGCCCCCTCTGTATTATTATTATTATTATTATTATTATTATGGCCCCCTCTGTATTATTATTGCCCCCTCTGTATTATTATTATGGCCCCCCTCTGTATTACTATTATAATGACCCCCTCTGAATTATTATTATTATGGACCCCTCTGTACTATCATTATTATTATAATGGCCCCCTCTGTAGTAATAATAATAATAATAATAATAATAATACAGAGGGGGCTATTATAATAATAATACAGAGGGGGCCATTATAATAGTAATACAGAGGGGGTCATTATAATAATACAGAGGGGGTCATTATAATAATAATATAGAGGGGGCCATTATAATAATAATACAGAGGGGGCCATTATAATAATAATACAGAGGGGGCCATTATAATAATAATAATACAGAGGGGGTCATTATAATAATAATACAGAGGGGGTCATTATAATAATACAGAGGGGGTCATTATAATAATACAGAGGGGGGTCATTATAATAATAATATAGAGGGGGCCATTATAATAATACAGAGGGGGGTTCATTATAATAATAATAATACAGAGGGGGCAATAATAATAATATTACAGAGGGGACATTATATATCACAATGCTAATACAGAGGGGGCCATTATAATAATAATAATACAGAGGGGGCAATAATAATATTATGACCAACCCCCTCTGTATTACTATGCCCCACTCTGTGTTATTAAGGCCTCCTCTGTACTATTATTATTATTATAATGGCCCCCTCTTTATTAGCATTGTCATATACAATGGCCCACATTTTTTCTACATAATTGCCTCCTTGGTATGCTTCCTCTTTTGTGGTATTGATAATGTCCCCCTCCTCCATAGTGCCCCCATTGCTGCCTGCCTTAGGGTACTTACATAAAAAAATAAAAAAAAATACTCACTGCGGCCTCCTGCACCGCGTTATCACATCATCTTGTGAGACCCGGCTCAGGAGGTCACCGTGAGGTAATCGCAATCTCCTGCGCTGCTATACTGCCTCAAAAGCTTCAGACCTGGTGGCTTGAAGCCTATGAGGAAGAATGGAGGGGACGGGAGCCATAGGCTCCCATGGCCCTTATTGAAATGCCTGCTGCCCAGCACCCCCTGCAATCTGGCGCCCGGGGCAACCGCCCCGCCTGGCGTTCCCCCACGCTACGCCACTGCAGCTACTGACTGATGGCTGACTGGTGCTGCAAGATGAGAATTCAGAGGTGGAAATGGAGGAGGAGAAGTGGGGGTTGCAGCCACTATTGTAGGTGGTGGCGGAAACCCTGATCGACGTAAGGCCCGCAATCCTTGGCGTCGGTAGCACCTGTGCCATCCCAGGGTGCGACTCGCTCCCGGCCTCCACAACGTTCAACCAGTGTGCCATCAGGGAAATGTAGCGTCCCTGGTCGAATGCACTTGTCCATGTGTCCGTGGTTAAGTGGACCTTCCCAGTAATTGCGTTGGTCAGGGCACGTGTGATGTTACTGGACACATGTTGGTGTAAGGCGGGCATGGCACACCTTGAAAAATACTGGCGGCTGGGGACTGCGTAACGAGGGACGGCCGCCAACATCAGGCTGCGGAAGGTCTCAGTGTCCACAAGCCTAAATGGCAAAATTTCCAGGGCCAGTCATTTTGAAAGTTGCGCATTTAGTGCTATGGCCTGTGGGTGGGTTGCTGGGTATTTGCGCTTTCGTTCAAATGCCTATGGTAAGGACATTTGTACACTGCTCTGGGACACGGAAGTGGATGTGGTCGCTGATGGTGCTTGCGAAGGTCCAGGTGCAGGGTGGGAGGCATCCGGGCCTGCGCCTATGACAGGGGATTGGCCAGCACGTAACAAAGGGAAAGGGGAGGCAGTGGTGACTAAAGATGTCCCGAACTATTCGCCGGCGAACATCGCTTGTTCGCGTTCGCCGCGGCGGGCGAACATATGCGATGTTCGGTCTGCCCCCCTATTCGTCATTGTGTAAACTTTTACCCTGTACCTCACAGTCAGCAGACACATTCCAGCCAATCAGCATCATACCCTCCCTCACAGACCCTCCCACCTCCTGGACAGCATCCATTTTAGATTCATTCGGAAGCTGCCGTGTCACAAATTTGACTAAGTTGTAATCGCAATGCGATTAATACAGGTTATATTAATCGCATTGCGAATTCAACTTAGAGCTGGATTCCTAATGGTTGTTGTATTGCTAGAATATAACGAAGATTGAGAATATAGTGCTATATTCGTTATATTCTTAAATTCTAGCAATACAACCATTAGGAACTCAGATCTAAGTTGTAATCGCAATGCGATTAATACAGGTTATATTAATCGCATTGCGATTTCAACTGGGTTCCTAATGACCCTGTACCTCACAGTCAGCAGACACATTCCAGCCAATCAGCAGCAGAACCTCCCTCCCAGACCCTCCCACCTCCTGGACAGCATCCATTTTAGATTCATTCGGAAGCTGCATTCTTAGTGAGAGGAGGGACAGTGTAGCTGCTGCTGATTTAATAGGGAAATCAATAGCTAGGCCAGTGTATTTAGTGTCCACTACAGTCCTGAAAGACTCATCTGATCTCTGCTATAAGGACAGCACCCCAAAAATCCCTTTTTAGGGCTAGAACATCAGTCTGCTTTTTTTTTTTTTTTCTCCTGTGTAATCTAATTGCAGTTGCCTGCCTGCCAGCGTGTGTGTCAGGCTCACAGCATATACTGTGCCCACTTGCCCAGTGCCACCACTCATAACTGGTGTCACAGTAGCTTGCATTAAAAAAAAAAAACTTTTTTTGACTGTAATATAATAGCAGTCAGTTGCCGGCACGCGCGTGTGTTTCATGCCCTGCAAGTGCACAGTGTCACCAGAGCAACTCGTATCTGGTGTCACATTCGATTCCATTTAAAGAAAAACAACAATTTTGACTGTGAATAAATAGCAGTCAGTTGCACACACGTGTTTGTGTGTTTAAGGCCCAGCTGCAAGCACATAGTGTCACTTCAGCGCAACTCATATCTGGTGTCACATTCGATTCCATTTAAAGAAAAACAACAATTTTGACTGTGAATAAATAGCAGTCAGATGCACACACGTGTTTGTGTGTTTAAGGCCCAGCTGCAAGCGCATAGTGTCACTTCAGCGCCATTTATATCTGGTGTCACATTCGATTTCATTTAAATATAAACAACAATTTTGAATGTGAATAAATAGCAGTCAGTTGCACACACGTGTTTGTGTGTTTAAGCCCAGCTGCAAGTCCATAGTGTCACTTCAGCGCAACTCATATCTGGTGTCACATTCGATTCCATTTAAATAAAAACAACAATTTTGACTGTGAATAAAAAGGCAGTCAGTTGCACACACGTGTTTGTGTGTTTAAGGCCCAGCTGCAAGCGCATAGTGTCACTTCAGCGCCATTCATATCTGGTGTCACATTCGATTCCATTTAAATAAAAACAACAATTTTGACTGTGAATAAATAGCAGTCAGTTGTCCACACGTGTTTGTGTGTTTAAGGCCCAGCTGCAAGCGCATAGTGTCACTTCAGCGCCATTCATATCTGGTGTCACATTCGATTCCATTTAAATGAAAACAACAATTTGTGAATAAATAGCAGTCAGTTGCACACACGTGTTTGTGTGTTTAAGGCCCAGCTGCAAGTCCATAGTGTCACTTCAGCGCAACTCATATCTGGTGTCACATTCGATTCCATTTAAATAAAAACAACAATTTTGACTGTGAATAAATAGCAGTCAGTTGCACACACGTGTTTGTGTGTTTAAGGCCCAGCTGCAAGTGCATAGTGTCACCAGCGCAACTCATATCTGGTGTCACAGTAGCTTGCACGCATAGTACAACTTAACGAATCAAAAAAAAATGACAGGCAGAGGCAGGCCACCCCGCAGGGGCCGTCGTGGTCGTGGTGCTGTGATTCCCTTTGGCCCTAGAATAATGCCCAGTGTTCAGAGGCCACGTACCCTGAACTCGAAAAGTTCTGAGGACATAGTTGACTGGCTAACACAGGACACCCAATCTTCTATAGCTTCCGCTCGGAACCTTGACGCTCCATCCTCCTCCAGCTCAGCTTTGGGCACCTCTCAAGTTACCACTCGCCCGCCTGCCGCCACCAACACTAGCACCACAGCCGCTTCACTTGATCTGTCAGAGGAGTTATTTACACATCAGTTGGAAGAAATGAGTGATGCGCAACCATTAATGTAGATAACAGGGATATGTCTCAGTCAGGCAGCATTACACACATGGACGTACGGTGTGATGATGATGATGTTGTACCCGCTGCTGCTTCCTTTGCTGAGTTGTCAGATACAAGTGAAGTGGTTGATGATGACTATGTGTCCGTGGATGTCACGTGGGTGCCCGCTTGAAGAGAAGAAGAACAGGGGGAAAGTTCTGATGGGGAGACAGAGAGGATGAAGAGACGAGTTGGAAGCAGGGGGAGGTCGTCGCAAGGAGCTAGTGGCACAGTCAGACAGCATGTATCGGCACCCGGGGTCAGCCAGACAGCATGCTAATCAACGCATGCTGTTGCCACCACCAGAATGCCATCATTGCAGAGCTCAGCAGTGTGGCATTTTTTTTGTGTGTCTGCCTCTGACAACAGCGATGCCATTTGCAACCTGTGCCAAAAGAAACTGAGTCGTGGGAAGTCCAACACCCACCTAGGTACAACTGCTTTGCGAAGGCACATGATCGCACATCACAAACGCCTATGAGATCAATACATGAGTACAAGCAGCACACAAGCTCAAAGCCGCCATCCTCCTCCTGGTCCAGCATCTTCAGCCACGTCAACCACTGCTGTCCTCCTTGCCCCCTCTCAACCATCCGCCACTCCGTCTCTCGCATTGAGCAGTTCCTGCTCATCTGCCCACAGTCAGGTGTCTGTCAAGGACATGTTTGAGCGTAAGAAGCCAATGTCACAAAGTCACCTCCTTGCCCCGCGTATGACAGCTGGTTTGTCTGAACTCTTAGCCCGCCAGCTTTTACCATACAAGCTGGTGGAGTCTGAGGCGTTCCAAAAATTTGTAGCTATTGGGACACTGCAGTGGAAGGTACCCGGCCGAAATTTCTTTGCAAAAAAGGCAATCCCCAACCTGTACTCGATTGTGCAAAAGGAAGTAATAGCATGTCTGGCACACAGTGTTGGGGCAAGGGTCCATCTGACCACTGATACCTGGTCTGCAAAGCACGGTCAGGGCAGGTATATCACCTACACTGTGCATTGGGTAAACCTGCTGACGGCTGCCAAGCATGGAATGCATGGCTCTGCAGAGGAGTTGGTGACACCGCCACGACTTGCAGGCCTGCTGCCACCTCCTGTACTCCTCCTACTCCATCCTCTTCCATAATCTCCTCAGCTGAGTCCTCTTCTGCTGCTGCGTCTTGCTCCACATCAATGGCACTCCCCGAGCTCCCCAGTGGCTATTCCACATCCCGGATACGGCAGTGTCACGCCGTCTTGGGGTTGACTTGCCTGAAAGCAGAGAGTCACACCGGACCAGCACTCCTGTCTGCCCTGAACGCACAGGTGGATCAGTGGCTGACTCTGCACCAACTGGAGATCGGCAAAATCTGCTGCGTCTTGCTCCACATCAATGGCACTCCCTGAGCTCCCCAGTGGCTATTCCACATCCCGGATACGGCAGTGTCACGCCGTCTTGGGGTTGACTTGCCTGAAAGCAGAGAGTCACACCGGACCAGCACTCCTGTCCGCCCTGAACGCACAGGTGGATCAGTGGCTGACTCTGCACCAACTGGAGATCGGCAAAGTGGTGTGTGACAACAGAAGCAATTTGTTGGCGGCATTGAATTTGGGCAAGCTGACACATGTGCCGTGCATGGCACATGTGTGTAATCTGATCGTACAACGCTTTGTGCATAAGTACCCAGTCTTACAGGACGTCCTCAAGCAGGCCAGGAAGGTGTGTGGCCATTTCCGGCGTTCCTACATGGCCATGGCGCACTTTTCCGATATTCAGCGGCGAAACAACATGCCAGTGAGGCGCTTGATTTGCGACAGCCCGACACATTGGAATTTAACACTCCTAATGTTCGACCGCCTGCTCCAACAAGAAAAAGCCGTCAACGAGTATTTGTATGACCGGGGTGCTAGGATAGCCTCTGCGGAGCTGGGAATTTTTTTGCCACGTTACTGGAAGCTCATGCGCAATGCCTGTAGGCTCATGCGTCCTTTTGAGGAGGTGACAAACCTAGTCAGTCGCACCGAAGGCACCATCAGCGACATCATCCCATTTGTTTTCTTCCTAGAGCGTGTCCTGCGAAGAGTGCTGGATCAGGCTGTAGATGAGCGTGAAGAGGAAGAGTTGTGGTCACCATCACCACCAGAAACAGCCTTATCAGCATCGCTTGCTGGACCTGCGGCAACGCTGGAAGAGGATTGTGAGGAAGAGGTGTCAGAGGAGGAATGTGGCTTTGAGGAGGAGGAGGAAGACCAACCACAGCAGGCATCCCAGGGTGCTCGTTGTCAGCTATCTGGTACCCGTGGTGTTGTACGTGGCTGGGGGGGAAGAACATACCTTCAGTGAGATCACTGAGGACGAGGAACGGGACATGAGTAGCTCGGCATCCAACCTTGTGCAAATGGGGTCTTTCATGCTGTCGTGCCTGTTGAGGGACCCTCGTATAAAAAGGTTGAAGGAGAACGACCTGTACTGGGTGTCCACGCTACTAGACCCCCGGTATAAGCAGAAAGTTCCTGAAATGTTACCGAATTACCGCAAGTCGGAAAGGATGCAGCAGTTCCAAAATAAATTTAAAAGTATGCTTTACACAGCGTATAAGAGTGATGTCACAGCACAACGGGAATCTAACAGGGGAAGAGGTGAAAGTAATCCTCCTCCTCCCACGACCACGCCGGCAAGGACAGGACGCTTTACAGACGTGTTGTTGATGGAGGACATGCAGAGCTTTTTAAGTCCTACGCATCGCCACAGCCCTTCGGGGTCCACCCTCAGAAAACAACTCGACCGACAGGTAGCAGACTACCTCGCCTTAACTGCAGATATCGACACTCTGAGGAGCTTGACTACTGGGTGTGCAGGCTTGACCTGTGGCCTGAGCTATCCCAATTTGCGATAGAACTTCTGGCCTGCCCCGCTTCAAGTGTCCTGTCAGAAAGGACCTTCAGTGCAGCAGGAGGTATTGTCAATGAGAAGAGAAGTCACCTAGGTCAAAAAAGTCTAGATTGCCTCACCTTTATTAAGATGAATGATGGATCCCGAAGGGACTGACAGTGGGCGATACATTAGACTAAAAAAGGCCTGATGAGATGAGCTGCCTTGGGCTAAAAATGGTCCACACGCTGCTGTATTTTATCTCTGAATGCCGCGTGACTTATCCGCCACCAACTAGGGTTCAAGCCGCAATGTTTTATGGCACTTTCTGCCTGGGAAACAAACATCAATTTTTCTGGCCGCTGCTACAGCAACAATACCAAATTTTTCAGGCATGTGTACATGACTAATTTTTCTGGCCTCTGGTGCTGCACTGTGGCTTCAAAAACCCCCCCCAAAAAAGGCACATCCATGTGTCAATTCCCCTTCGTGATTGTTACCTTGTTGTGGTGAAGGGGCTTGGGTATCACAATGAAGCGACCACCTCTATGAGTGTATTGGCAATGGCAATGTTGGCACACCCCAGATGATAAGGTCGTTGCTTCATTGTGAACAGACCAAAAGCGATCGGCTGGATAATTTTGCATAGAAAAAACATTAATTTTCTTTGTGATCATCTAAGGTGATCATTAAAGCCTACTAGGCCAACAATGGGCCCACACTGCAGAATCATTGTTTTCTGGGTAACTTAACTGTCACTGAACTACCTCAGCACGACGTTAGGCTTTGAAAAACCCCCATCGCCTGCAATCTCCCAAACGTGCGCACGAGCACAGTCATAACTACACCAAGATTGACGCATAGAAGAATAAAATTTATGTCATGAGTGTGTGAACTATTGACAACTCTTTGGGGTTGTCTAAAATCTATTCCATACACGTCCCCTGATAGGGGACGTAACAGGGATTAAACTGATAGGAATAGTACTACTTAACACACCACTCATATCTGGTGGCACATTAGATTGCACGCGCAGTGCCCCAAATTTGAAGTAGGAGGACCGACCAAGAATCTTTTTCCATCTCCCGGTTCCTAAAATCGATTCCATATACACGTCCCCTGATAGGGGACGTAACAGGGATTAAATTGATAATAATAGTACTACTTAACACACCACACATATTGGGATTGCACAGTACAATACACAGCGCACGCGCAGTGCCCCAAATTGGAATTAAGAGGACCGACCAAGCATCTTTTTCCATCACCCGGTTCCTAAAATCGATTCCATATACACGTCCCCTGATAGGGTACGTAACAGGGATTAAACTGATAAGAATAGTACTACTTAACACACCACTCATATCTGGTGGCACATTAGATTGCACGCGCAGTGCCCCAAATTTGAAGTAGGAGGACCGACCAAGCATCTTTTTACATCTCCCGGTTCCTAAAATCGATTCCATATACACGTCCCCTGATAGGGGACGTAACAGGGATTAAACTGATAAGAATAGTACTAATTAACACACAGTACTGTGTTACTTTATGTTGTATTGCTAGAATTTACGAATATAGCACTATATTCTCAATCTTCGTTATATTCTAGCAATACAACCATTAGGAACTCAGATCTAAGTTGTAATCGCAATGCGATTATTATAACCTGTATTAATCGCATTGCGAATACAATTTAGATCTGAGTTCCTAATGGTTGTATTGCTAGAATTGACGAATATAGCACTATATTCTCAATATTCGTTATATTCTAGCAATACAACCATTAGGAACTCAGATCTAAGTTGTAATCGCAATGCGATTAATACAGGTTATATTAATCGCATCGCGAATTTAACTTACCACACTCTGCGTCAACTACGTAATTTTCCATGGGAGTTTTGCCATGGATCCCCCTCCGGCATGCCACAGTCCAGGTGTTAGTCCCCTTGAAACAACTTTTCCATCACTATTGTGGCCAGAAAGAGTCGCTGTGGATTTTAAAATTCGCCTGTCTATTGAAGTCTATGGAGGTTCGCCCATTCGCGAACATTCGCGGAAATTCGCCGTTTGCGAACAGAAAATGTTATATTCCCGACATCTCTAGTGGTGACTCGCAGACACAGATTGTGGACCCAGGCGTTCGTCCCACTTATTACGGTGCTTGGATGCCATGTAGCGGATCATGCTGGTGGTGGTGAGGTTGCAAGTGTTCACGCCCGGCTAAATTTGGTACGGCACAGGTTGCAAACTACTATTCTTTTGTCGTCCGCACTTTCATCAAAAAAGCGCCATACTGCCGAACACCTACCCCTTGGCAAGGGAGATTTCCGCAAGGGGGTGCTCCGTGGAACAGTTGCAGGCCTGTTTGGTGTGGCCCGCCTTCTCCTTTTTGCAATCCCACTGCCTCTTCCAGCCTGTTGTGGTGCAGTAGATCCCTCCCCCTCTGTACTGCTGTCCTTGCTCGGCTTTCCATCCTCCCAGGTTGGGTTAGTGACTTCATCCACAACCTTCTCTTCCACTTCCTCACTCCATTCATCCTCCTCCACGGCCTCTGTGTGCACCATCAGCATCACGGCCACTGCCCTGTCCCTTACTGCTCGCTTTCTTTATATTAAATGTTATATATGCTTGAAAGTCTGTCACATGTACAGTACTGTAGGATTTGGAACTGTATGCGCAAACAAATTAAAAAAGGCATTTGGGATGTGGAAACGTTATACAGGAGAGGTACCACCAGTAATTTCACTGTCTGCAGCATCTATGCAAAAAGTTCACTGGATGTCACAGATAAATTTTTTCAGCGCACACGTTACACTGCAGATGTGTCACTGGTAATGTCACTGTCAGAAGCGGACACCGTCTATTGAAAAAGGACACTGTATGTCACAGATACATTTTTTTCAGCGCACACTTTACACTGCAGATGTAGCACTGGTAATGTCACTGTTAGAAGCGGACACTGTCTATTGAAAAAGGACACTGGATGTCACAGATATTTTTTGGATACACACACTTTACACTGGAGATGTGACGCAGCTAATGTCACTGTCCGCAGCAAACACCGTCTGTCGAAAAAGGACACTGGATGTCACAGATATTTTTGGGATGCGCACACTTTACACTGGAGATATGGCGCAGCTAATGTCGCTGTCTGCAGAGGCCTAACCATTGCACGCTATTTAGCGCAGGATGCGCTAAAAATAGATATTGCTGCCACACACAATAATCCTTACAAGGACTTTTGGGTCTGTAAAGTTTTAGCAATTTAGCGTAGGCTGCACTAAAAATAGATATTGCTGCTGCCACACACAACAATAGTCCTTAAAAGAACTTTTGGGTCTCTGAAAAGTTTTTCTAATAAAATTATTCCTATATCACTCCCTACACTGTCTGTCCCATCCTCAGCACAGCTCCTCCTGACTAAGACTATATAACACCCGATGACGCGTTCCGGCCAGCCAATCACTGTAATGCCAGTAACCAACATGGCTACGACATTACAGTGAGGGCAGTACCTATCTGCACTTTTATTGGCTGCGTACCAGCCAAGAAACGTGCAGGGAGGAGACTCGAGCATTGTGCTCGAGCACATGCGGTATTCGGCCGAATACCATG
>NC_053391.1:231785156-231802361 GCF_905171765.1 Bufo bufo
CCAAAAAGCTGTATTTCTGTCCTAAATGTGACAGTCACTTGTGCACGTGTAATCCCAGATGTGCAGTATATGAGAGGCTTTTTTCACCCCAGTATGCCAAAGCTGCATTTCTGTCCTAAATGTGACAGTCACTTATGCACGTGTAATCCCAGATGTGCAGTATATTAGAGGGTTCTTTCTTCTTAACCAAAAAGCTTTATTTCTGTCCTAAATGTGACAGTCACTGTAACGGACCGTTTCAGCAGACAAGGGGTTAAAATCCGTTTAGGCGATAAGCCCCTTTCTGAGAGACAGGCACAGCTACTGCAGGATACACCAAACTCCTGAACTGGATACCAAGTAGCACTCCAAACTGGAACCTCATGAATAGCTGCTAGCAGACGAACAGGAATCAGCTTACACTTCTGGCAATCGGTCTTCTAACAGCATACAGTGAATCCCCCCAATAACGAGACAAGGCTCCGTGTTGAGGGTCAAGCAGTGGTCTGAGGTGCTGGCACACCCAGCCTGTTTTTTATTACAGTTGTTGCAATTACAGCTCCACCCACAGGGAGGTATAAAACAACCAAGCCCATCTGGTGTACACGCCCCTAGGGGACCAGAATGAAAACTTGTGACATAGGACAGATATGCAGCACTGTAGGATACACAGAGACAATACATCCCCACAATGCATCATGGTTCCCTCCTCTCTGCCCTGGAGACACCCGAGGCGTAATCCAATTATCTCTCAAGACAAAGAGAAGTCACCAATACACATGTGCAGACAACAGGACAGACATCACCCTTTAAACACACAATGGGACAATGGCACAATAGAAACACACCCAGCATTTTCCCTCCCCTTATCCTGAGAGGAAACTCAATTATACATACAGTTAAACATACTTTCTACCCAACTTTCATAACTCTAAAACCATACATCACATTCACATAAAAATTTCATATTCGCAATCAATCCATTCAGGGGAACAACATATTAAAAAATGGCATGAATCAGACCAGGGGTTCAAAAGTTAGTAAAATATCTTTTGGGCCCTGGCTGGCACATGGCTATCTGGCTCAAACCGGTTTTACAGAGCCCTCTTTCCTGGAGACAATGGGAAAATAATCCAATTATATCCAGGGATAGAGGCAGACTCCATTGAGCACATGGTTGCAAAAAGACATAAAATACAATAAAATACACAAGGTTACATTTACTACATAAAATAAAGACATGCAACATATCCCCAGATAGCTTAGGTCTGAGCGCATATTATTGAATGGTGCTCAGACCACACACATACAGTTCAATTGCCATGGAGCTAAAGTCTTTCCCATAGTCTTTCATTATATGAATGGGCTCCATGGCATAGCTATCTGGGGTATCAGCGCTCACACAGGGCAAGTACCGAATGACCCCACTGTATTTAAAGGGCCAGAATGAGTGACATGCACTCTGTTAGGGCCGAATACGGTTTTTAAGGGACCCAATCTTCCAGGGCCATAGTCCAAAGGCAAGAGGCTGATAAACAGGCCTCTCCAAAACCCAGTGGCGAGGTTGGTTTCGCCACATTCACTTATGCTTGTCTAATCCCAGATGTGCAGTATATTAGAGGGTTTTTTTCACCCCAGTATGCCAAAGCTGTATTTCTGGATTTGCAGATAGCCTATGCTGGTGCACTATCGTTGCATAAAATGGCTGCCGATCATGTATTGATATTGACTAACTGAAGAAAAAAAAGTTTGTTTTCAACAGTAGTTGGCTCAGGGCAGGCTTAAAAAAATTGTGCACTGCACCCACAAAACACTTTTTCTGTAGATCGCTGAGTACATAAACCAGTTCTTGATGAGATTTCTCCCTGATCTCTCCCTCACAGCAGCTGCAGCCTCTCCCTACACTAATCCGAGCAGAGTGACGGGCGCCGCTACGTGACTCCAGCTTAAATTGAGTCTGGGTCACATGCTGCAGTTGGCCAATCACAGCCATGCTGTAATGACCGACGTCACGCACAGGGAGGAAAAAAGGGAAAGCCCTGCCCAAGGGAGAGGGAAAGGTGGTGACCCCTAACTCACCTTGCGGCTGGCACCTGACTGCCCTGACGTCCCTAGACTGGTTCCTCACCCGTGCGGCGATCACGTGCCTAAACCCTGGCTTTCCCTAAAATGAGCCCTAGATAGTGAACGGGCCGGTGGGATCGCTAGTCCGCACCACTGTCACTAAGAGGGAAACACCAGGGAGAGGACAGACAAAACAGACAAACACATACACCCAGGTGGGCGACCACAATAGACCACAAAGGTCCAACAGGGATCCGGAGGGTAGCGTTCTGGACCAACTACCAGAGAACGCAGCAACACAGCTCCAGAAGGTCAGAATAGATGTCCAGGCAGGAAGCTCTATATCTGGCAACCAGAGAAGTGTGAGAGAGGAATTTAAGGAGGTTTGGGAGTGCTGGACAAGGAACAGCTGAGGAGAAGGAGCTACGGATCCCTGAGTGAGCCAAAAGGGTTTGCAAAGCAAACCCAGAAAGCTACCATAAGGAAAACAGCCCTATCTTAAATAGAGCGTGCAGCCAACCGCTGCGACTTCCTGACCCCGGGTATAACGGAGTCAGGCGTGGTTCTCGATACCCTCGTGACACATGCCTATAGTAGGCATGGCTATGATGGCCTTTTGGGGCAAGTAGTATGATGCTTGTTGATTGGCTGCTTTGCAGCCTTTCAAAAAGCGCCATAAAAATCTCCGAACACCGAACCCAAACTTTTACGTAAATGTTCGGGTCCAGGTGCTGAAAACCCTAAAGTTCGGTACGAACCTGAACTTTACAGTTCCGGTTTGCTCAACTCTAGTCATTTTTTTGTATGGATCTCACCCTTTGCAATACAGGGGTGAGATGTGCAGAAAATCCATATTAATAAAAGCAAGTAACACTTGGAGATTTGGTGCCACAAATCCGTGCGGAATTTGTGTTTGTTAACCACCTCAGGATCGCCGTACGCAGGATTGCGTCTTTGCGGCGGTCCTGTTGTTCTGGGTGGACGCGCCGGTGCGTCCTCTCGCGAGACGCGAGATTTCCTGTGAACGCGCGCACACAGGCGCGCGCGTTCACAGGATCTGAAGGTAAGCGAGTGGATCTCCAGCCTGCCAGCGGCGATCGTTCGCTGGCAGGCTGGAGATGTGATTTTTTTAACCCCTAACAGGTATATTAGACGCTGTTTTGATAACAGCGTCTAATATACCTGCTACCTGGTCCTCTGGTGGTCCCCTTTGTTTGGATCGACCACCAGAGGACACAGGCAGCTCAGTAATATGTTGCACCAAGCACCACTACACTACACCCCCCCCCCCGTCACTTATTAACCCCTTATTAGCCCTTGATCACCCCTGATCACCCCATATAGACTCCCTGATCACCCCCCTGTCATTGATTACCCCTCTGTCATTGATCACCCCCCTGTAAAGCTCCATTCAGATGTCCGCATGATTTTTACGGATCCACTGATAGACTGATCGGATCCGTAAAAATCATACGGACGTCTGAATGCAGCCTTACAGGGGAGTGATCAATGACTGTGGTGATCACCCCATATAGACTCCCTGATCACCCCCCTGTCATTGATTACCCCTCTGTCATTGATCACCCCCCTGTAAAGCTCCATTCAGATGTCCGCATGATTTTTACGGATCCACTGATAGACTGATCGGATCCGTAAAAATCATACGGACGTCTGAATGCAGCCTTACAGGGGAGTGATCAATGACTGTGGTGATCACCCCATATAGACTCCCTGATCACCCCCCTGTCATTGATTACCCCTCTGTCATTGATCACCCCCCTGTAAAGCTCCATTCAGATGTCCGCATGATTTTTACGGATCCACTGATAGACTGATCGGATCCGTAAAAATCATACGGACGTCTGAATGCAGCCTTACAGGGGGGTGATCAATGACAGTTGGGTGATCACCCCATATAGACTCCCTGATCACCCCCCTGTCATTGATCACCCCCCCTGTCATTGATCACCCCCCTGTCATTGATCCCCCCCCCCCCTCTGTAAGGCTGCATTCAGTCTTTTTTTTGGCCCAAGTTAGCGGAATTTTTTTTTTTTTCTTACAAAGTCACATATTCCACTAACTTGTGACAAAAAATAAAATCTCACATGAACTCACCATACCCCTCACGGAATCCAAATGCGTAAAATTTTTTAGACATTTATATTCCAGACTTCTTCTCACGCTTTAGGGCCCCTAGAATGCCAGGGCAGTATAAATACCCCACATGTGACCCCATTTCGGAAAGAAGACACCCCCAGGTATTCCGTGAGGGGCATATTGAGTCCATGAAAGATTGAAATTTTTGTCCCAAGTTAGCGGAACGGGAGACTTTGTGAGAAAAAAATAAAAAATATCAATTTCCGCTAACTTGTGCCAAAAAAAAAAATTTTCTATGAACTCGCCATGCCCCTCATTGAATACCTTGGGGTGTCTTCTTTCCAAAATGGGGTCACATGTGGGGTATTTATACTGCCCTGGCATTCTAGGGGCCCCAAAGCGTGAGAAGAAGTCTGGTATCCAAATGTCTAAAAATGCCCTCCTAAAAGGAATTTGGGCCCCTTTGCGCATCTAGGCTGCAAAAAAGTGTCACACATCTGGTATCGCCGTACTCAGGAGAAGTTGGGGAATGTGTTTTGGGGTGTCATTTTACATATACCCATGCTGGGTGAGATAAATATCTTGGTCAAATGCCAACTTTGTATAAAAAAATGGAAAAAGTTGTCTTTTGCCAAGATATTTCTCTCACCCAGCATGGGTATATGTAAAAAGACACCCCAAAACACATTCCCCAACGTCTCCTGAATACGGCGATACCAGATGTGTGACACTTTTTTGCAGCCTAGGTGGGCAAAGGGGCCCACATTCCAAAGAGCACCTTTCGGATTTCACTGGTCATTTACCTACTTACCACACATTAGGGCCCCTGGAAAATGCCAGGGCAGTATAACTACCCCACAAGTGACCCCATTTTGGAAAGAAGACACCCCAAGGTATTCCGTGAGGGGCATGGCGAGTTCCTAGAATTTTTTATTTTTTGTCACAAGTTAGTGGAAAATGATGATTTTTTTTTTTTTTTTTTTTTTTCATACAAAGTCTCATATTCCACTAACTTGTGACAAAAAATAAAAACTTCCATGAACTCACTATGCCCATCAGCGAATACCCTGGGGTCTCTTCTTTCCAAAATGGGGTCACTTGTGGGGTAGTTATACTGCCCTGGCATTCTAGGGGCCCAAATGTGTGGTAAGGAGTTTGAAATCAAATTCTGTAAAAAATGACGAGTGAAATCCGAAAGGTGCTCTTTGGAATATGGGCCCCTTTGCCCACCTAGGCTGCAAAAAAGTGTCACACATCTGGTATCTCCGTACTCAGGAGAAGGTGGAGAATGTGTTTTGGGGTGTCATTTTACATATACCCATGCTGGGTGAGAGAAATATCTTGGCAAAAGACAACTTTTCCCATTTTTTTATACAAAGTTGGCATTTGACCAAGATATTTATCTCACCCAGCATGGGTATATGTAAAAAGACACCCCAAAACACATTCCCCAACGTCTCCTGAATACGGCGATACCAGATGTGTGACACTTTTTTGCAGCCTAGGTGGGCAAAGGGGCCCACATTCCAAAGAGCACCTTTCGGATTTCACTGGTCATTTACCTACTTACCACACATTAGGGCCCCTGGAAAATGCCAGGGCAGTATAACTACCCCACAAGTGACCCCATTTTGGAAAGAAGACACCCCAAGGTATTCCGTGAGGGGCATGGCGAGTTCCTAGAATTTTTTATTTTTTGTCACAAGTTAGTGGAAAATGATGATTTTTTTATTTTTTTTTTTTTTCATACAAAGTCTCATATTCCACTAACTTGTGACAAAAAATAAAAACTTCCATGAACTCACTATGCCCATCAGCGAATACCCTGGGGTCTCTTCTTTCCAAAATGGGGTCACTTGTGGGGTAGTTATACTGCCCTGGCATTCTAGGGGCCCAAATGTGTGGTAAGGAGTTTGAAATCAAATTCTGTAAAAAATGACGAGTGAAATTCGAAAGGTGCTCTTTGGAATGTGGGCCCCTTTGCCCATCTAGGCTGCAAAAAAGTGTCACACATCTGGTATCTCCGTACTCAGGAGAAGGTGGGGAATGTGTTTTGGGGTGTCTTTTTACATATACCCATGCTGGGTGAGAGAAATATCTTGGCAAAAGACAACTTTTCCCATTTTTTTATACAAAGTTGGCATTTGACCAAGATATTTATCTCACCCAGCATGGGTATATGTAAAAAGACACCCCAAAACACATTCCCCAACTTCTACTGAATACGGAGATACCAGATGTGTGACATTTTTTTGCAGCCTAGGTGGGCAAAGGGGCCCATATTCCAAAGAGCACCTTTCGGATTTCACTCGTCATTTTTTACAGAATTTGATTTCAAACTCCTTACCACACATTTGGGCCCCTAGAATGCCAGGGCAGTATAACTACCCCACAAGTGACCCCATTTTGGAAAGAAGAGACCCCAAGGTATTCGCTGATGGGCATGGCGAGTTCATGGAAGTTTTTATTTTTTGTCACAAGTTAGTGGAATATGAGACTTTGTATGAAAAAAAAAAAAAAAATCATCATTTTCCACTAACTTGTGACAAAAAATAAAAAATTCTAGGAACTCGCCATGCCCCTCACGGAATACCTTGGGGTGTCTTCTTTCCAAAATAGGGTCACTTGTGGGGTAGTTATACTGCCCTGGCATTTTCCAGGGGCCCTAATGTGTGGCAAGTAGGTAAATGACCTGTGAAATCCGAAAGGTGCTCTTTGGAATGTGGGCCCCTTTGCCCACCTAGGCTGCAAAAAAGTGTCACACATCTGGTATCGCCGTACTCGGGAGAAGTTGGGGAATGTGTTTTGTGGTGTCATTTTACATATACCCATGCTGGGTGAGAGAAATATCTTGGCAAAAGACAACTTTTCCCATTTTTTTTATACAAAGTTGGCATTTGACCAAGATATTTATCTCACCCAGCATGGGTATATGTAAAATGACACCCCAAAACACATTCACCAACTTCTACTGAATACGGAGATACCACATGTGTGACACTTTTTTGCAGCCTAGGTGGGCAAAGGGGCCCAAATTCCTTTTAGGAGGGCATTTTTAGACATTTGGATACCAGACTTCTTCTCACGCTTTGGGGCCCCTAAAATGCCAGGGCAGTATAAATACCCCACATGTGACCCCATTTTGGAAAGAAGACACCCCAAGGTATTCAATGAGGGGCATGGCGAGTTCATAGAAAAAAAAAAATTTTGGCACAAGTTAGCGGAAATTGATTTTTTAAAATTTTTTTCTCACAAAGTCTCCCTTTCTGCTAACTTGGGACAAAAATTTCAATCTTTCATGGACATAATATGCCCCTCAGCGAATACCTTGGGGTGTCTTCTTTCCAAAATGGTGTTATTTGTGGGGTGTTTGTACTGCCCTGGCATTTGAGGGTCTCCGCAATCATTACATGTATGCCCAGCATTAGGAGTTTCTGCTATTCTCCTTATATTGAGCATACAGGTAATGAGATTTTTTTTTTCCGTTCAGCCGCTGGGCTGAAAGAAAAAAATGAACGGCACAGATTTCTTCATTCGCATCGATCAATGTGGATGAAAAAATCTCTGCCAAAAAAAGAAAAAGGAGGGGAAAGGCGTCTGCCAGGACATAGGAGCTCCGCCCAACATCCATGCCCACTTAGCTCGTATGCCCTGGCAAACCAGATTTCTCCATTCACATCAATCGATGTGGATGAATAAATCATTGCCGGGATTTTTTTTATTTATATATACAAAGTGTTTGCCAAAGTATATGAACACCGCCACCTCCTCAGCTCATATGCCTCGGCAAACGTATCTTTTACTGCAGAGGAGAAATCTCGTCTTGCAGCGCCGCATACACCGACTTGCGTGTAATCTGACAGCAGCGCAATGCTTCTGTCCGAATGCACATCAGTGCTGCAGCTAGTCGATCGGTTGGTCCACCTGAAAGGTAAAAAAAACAAAACAAAAAAGAAAAAACCAGGCCGCAACGCAATAAATTTATTAACTGTTGAACAGAACATAGAAACTTTTTTTAAACTTTTTTAACTGAACGTTTAACTTTTTTACTTACCGGTATTTTTTTTTTTGTTTAGTTTTTTTTACCTTTATAGAACAAACCTCTCTTTCCCCATGGGACAATGTGCAAAGCGCAAATCGCCCAAAGATGTGGCGAAGTACGTTATGCACTTTATCCCAGGTGAAAGGAGAGGTTTGCAGCAGCTGTGAGTGAATGGGCCCTAATAGCCCTGTGTGCCTGTCCTGGTGAGATGTGATCCCTATGCTAGGTGTACCTGTGTGTGGTACTTCCGGAAACACTCTCCATAGCATAGGGCAGGGTGGTCAGCACAGTCAGGACAGAAATAGCGAGTGTCACGCCTTATTCCACTAATGCTACAGACACGACATCTTTTTCGGGGTGACGGTTGGGTTGAGGTACCAGGAACGACACTGGGGAAATGTCGCTCGTGTAGACGGCTAACTACACTGGTGGATAGGGCCACGGAACCTCCTGGGTAAAGGAGGTTCTCGTTGATCTCTTCCTGGAATTTGAGGAAGGATCCTGTTCTCCCAGCCTTACTGTAGAGAACAAAACTATTGTACAGCGCCAATTGAATCAAATATACAGACACCTTCTTATACCAGCGTCTGGTTCTGCGGGAAACTAAATACGGAGACAACATCTGGTCATTGAAGTCCACCCCTCCCATGAGCGCATTATAGTCGTGGACACAGAGGGGCTTTTCAATGACACGGGTTGCTCGTTCAATTTGGATTGTCGTGTCTGCGTGAATGGAGGAGAGCATGTAAACGTCACGCTTGTCTCTCCATTTCACCGCGAGCAGTTCTTCGTTACACAAGGCAGCCCTCTGCCCCCTTGCAAGACGGGTGGTTACAAGCCGTTGGGGGAAGCCCACGCGACTAGTTCGCGCGGTGCCACAGGCGCAAATCCGTTCTAGAAACAAATGCCTAAAGAGGGCCACACTTGTGTAGAAATTGTCCACATAAAGATGGTACCCCTTGCCGAATAAGGGTGACACCAAGTCCCAGACTGTCTTCCCACTGCTCCCCAGGTAGTCAGGGCAACCGACCGGCTCCAGGGTCTGATCTTTTCCCTCATAGATCCGAAATTTGTGGGTATAGCCTGTGGCCCTTTCACAGAGCTTATACAATTTGACCCCATAACGGGCACGCTTGCTTGGGATGTATTGTTTGAAGCCAAGGCGCCCGGTAAAATGTATTAGGGACTCGTCTACGCAGATGTTTTGCTCAGGGGTATACAAATCTGCAAATTTCAGGTTGAAATGGTCTATGAGGGGCCGAATTTTGTGGAGCCGGTCAAAAGCAGGGTGGCCTCTGGGACGGGAGGTGGTGTGTTAAAATGCAGAAAACGGAGGATGGTCTCAAATCGTGTCCTGGACATAGCAGCAGAGAACATGGGCATGTGATGAATTGGGTGCGTTGACCAATATGACCGCAATTCATGCTTTTTTGTCAGGCCCATGTTGAGGAGAAGGCCCAGAAAAATTTTAAGTTCGGAAACTTGGACTGGTTTCCACCGGAAAGGCTGGGCATAATAGCTTCCCGGGTTTGCGGTTATAAATTGTGTGGCATACTGGTTGGTCTCTGCCACGACTAAGTCCAAGAGCTCCGCAGTCAAGAACAGCTCAAAAAATCCCAGGGCCGAACCGATTTGAGCCGTCTCAACCCGAACTCCAGACTGGGCGGTGAAAGGGGGAACTACTGGTGCGGCTGAAGTTGGTGACTGCCAATCAGGATTTGCCAACACCTCAGGGACTCTAGGGGCTCTACGGGCCTGTCTGTGCGGTGGCTGCGACGGGGTAACTATTGCACGTGCCACCGTACCAGCTTCAACTGCCCTTCTGGTGCTCGCTACTTCACCAGGTTGTACGGCAATGCTGGTACTAGGTCCAGGAAGGGCTGCGCTGCTGGTGTATGCCTCACCACGTGATCCGGCAGCGACAGCCCCACTCTGCTGCTCTTGAAGCGGATCCTGCGTAACCTGTGGTCTAGCGACATGGGGCTGGGTACGCCTGGTGCTGCCAGGGACCTCAACCTCCTCGTCCGAACTTTGGGTCAGAGAGCCACTGCTTTCTACAGGTTCATATTCTGACCCGCTAGATTCGTCAGATGAGGGTTCCCACTCCTCATCCGACTGGGTCAGAATCCTGTAGGCCTCTTCAGAAGAATACCCCCTGTTTGACATTTTGGACTACTAAATTTAGGGGTATTCCCTGAGACTACCCAAGAAAAAAAGCAAGCCTGTCTTACAAAGGGGAGGCTAGCGAAGTACCGGAGGCTGCTGCGGTTGATAAAAAATATCAAAACTGATTTTTTTATCGCCGCAGTGCGTGTAAAATGAATGTGCAGTGATCAAAAAATATATATTTTTTGTCACTGCGGTGGGGCGGGCGTGGGTGAACGCACGTGTGGGCGACCGATCAGGCCTGATCGGGCAAACACTGCGTTTTGGGTGGAGGGCGAGCTAAGGTGACACTAATACTATTATAGATCTGACCGTGATCAGTTTTGATCACTTACAGATACAATAAAAGTACAAATGCTGATTAGCGATACGCTAAACAGCGAATAAAAGTGACTGCGGTGCGGTGGGGTGGGCGCTAACTGACGCTAACTACCTAACCAAGGGGCCTAAACTGTCCCTAAAACCTAACAGCCAATACCAGTGAAAAAAAAAAAGTGACAGTTTACACTGATCACTTTTTTTCCTTTCACTAGTGATTGACAGGGGCGATCAAACGGGTGATCAAAGGGTTAATTGGGGTGCAGGTGGGTGATCTGGGGCTAAGGTGTAGTGTTTGGTGTACTCACAGTTCAGTCTGCTCCTGTGCTGGATCCAACCGACGAAAAGGACCAGCACAGGAGCAGACAAGCCATATAACAGATCATATTTACTAATATGATCTGTTATATGACTTTTGATTGGATTTTTTGAAAATCGCCAGCCTGCCAGCCAATGATCGTTGCTGGCAGGCTGGTGACGAAATACTTCTTTTAATTTTGCCAGCCCGCATGCGCGGGCCGGCTTTGAGCGAAATCTCGCGTCTCGCGAGATGTCGCGTATATGCGTGACTCTGCGCAGCGCTGCCACCTCCGGAACGCGATCCTGCGTTAGGCGGTCCGGAGGTGGTTAAGAGTCCATCTCAGCTAATCGCCCAGGGGGAGGTTGCACAACCCCCCTGCATTTGCAATTGCTGTGACTTCCCTGTCAATGCTGACCGACCAATCGCACCATTCTCCCTGTAAAAATCTAGTGAATGACCTGCAGGTGGTCAAAAATGGTGCTGTATAGGACAGCACCAATCACCTCCATGTCTACAAAGGTGCGTGATGGTGGTGCCAGGTTCCAGGTTGACACTGCGGGCCTCATGGAAATAGATTTTTTCAAAATCTTTTTCTCTGGGCTTTTAGTAAATTTAATGGTGAAACAAACTAATTTATATGCTCAGCAATTTATTGCCCAAAATCCCACATCATTATTTGCTCAACCCCTGAGATGGACCCCAGTACATGCAGTTGAGATGATGACATTCTGGGGGCTTGTGCTGTATATGGGCCAGAAATTAGACAGTACTGGAGTGCAGATATTTTGTAACACACTCCAATTTACCATATGACCTGCACATGATTCAAAACAATTAGGAAATGTTTATATTACATTACTAATGTGCAATGCCTGCCTCAAAACTTGGCCACTTTAGCACCAAGTTTGCTGAGGTGTACACTCCCAAAAAAATCTTCTATGTAAACGAGTCCCTTATACACTTTATATTGAGGCTAAAATTCCACTAATATCTGTCCAGCAAGAGGGCAAGGTATGGAATTAAAATGTATAAGGTGTGCGAGGGTACCTCTGGGGACACCCACAGTTTCTGGGTTTACTAAAGTAAGGACATCCGAATTGAACCCCCAGAATGCCCACCATCCTAGGAATTAGTGGGAAAATAGTGTTGGACTTATTGCACCCACTGCTGGACCAGGATTACCACCTCTATGTGTATAACTATTACAGTAGCATTTTAATATTTAAAGGGGTTCTCCATGAAACCAAACTCCCCCTGAAAATATTGAAAAAATATGTTAATATTAATAAATTCCTAAATACCTTTAAAGGGTTATTCCCATCTCAGACATTGGGGGCATATCGCTAGGGACCCGCACCTCTGGGACCCGCACCTATGCTTAGAACGGAGCGCTACATTCACTCTTATGAAAGCAACGAAAATAGCTGAGCGCTGGCTCGGCTGTTTCCGGCAGCCCCACAGAAGTGAATGGAGCGGTGGCCTCTTTTGTCGCGGTGTGCCTCCTATTCATTTCAATGGGACTTCCTGAAAATACCCGAGCGCATGTGTTTTGGAATAAATGGAGGGCAGCCACGCATGCGCGGTGTGCCCACTGGGACTTTGTGGGTTCCATTCTAAGTATAGAGTAAAGGTGGGACCCGCACCTATCAGACATTGGGGGCATTTCTGGACAGTCTGTAAAATTAGGTGACTTATTTCCTGTGTCCGTGAAAAAAAAAAAGTAGATGTGTCAGTGATTTTTGAGGCTGGTGGTACTGGAATAGATTATTTTGTTGGTAATTATCATTATTTTACAGCTCACACTAAATGTTGGTAAAGAGTTCACATCAGTATATTGAGCTGTAGAAATGTATCACTTATCATTTTTTATCATTTATTATGGTTTTCCAATTTGTCCGTAAAAAATGTTGGCTGTGTTTTTGGAATAAGTTGTCCAGAAATAAGAAAAATTCTGGTTTGCAACCCTGCCCCTTTCTTAAATAAATTATAATGGCTTATTTTGTCTAGGGGCGATCAGTAGATAAATTAAAATGGCAGCTGTCAGATTCCTTCACATGGATCTGTTTAATCACAGAAATTCCTCTGCCAGAGCCCACAACAGCATATTGCAGCATCTCTCAAAGCAAGGCCTGGAAATGCTGCATTCTGACAGCCCTCCTTGATGCTGGTAACATGTCTGCCATTTTGTGTTTGTAATGGGGGTCTAAGTACGTTGCCACCCAGTACTGGTTCTTGCCCTTTATGCTTTTTATACAGGGGTTCCTCTTCAAACAATGGAGAATGAAGGCCCCCATTTGCACTAAATTGGAAGCGGTGGAGCGGCATGGCTCCTGCTCATTGCACAGTAAAATGTCGTCCTCGGTCTCCTCCCCCCAGCCACGGACAACACCAGGGATCCCAGAAAAGTTTAAAGCCTGCTCTTCTTGCTCCTCCTCCCCCTAGGCACCATCCTCCTCTGACTCCTCTTCAGACTCCTGCTGACTTGTCTCAGATGGAGTAGCCTCCCTGGGAATTCATTCAGCATTGCGACTTCCTCATCTTCCTTCTCCTGCTGCTCTACGGCTTGATCAATGACACGATGCAATGCACGCCCCTAGAAAAAAGGTGTAAGGTATGATGTCACTGATGGTGTCCTGGCTGCGACTGACGAGTTTGGTGATCTCATCAAATGGCCGCAGAGGTCTGCATACGTCGCGCATGAGCAGCCACTGGCATGGTGGAAAAAAAAAGCTCCCCAGAACCTGTCCTGCCGCAGAGTTCATATAGGTAGTCGTTAATGGCACGTTTCTGCTAGAGCAGCCTATCGAGCATATACAAGATGGAGTTCCAGCACGTCGGGCAGTCACAAATCAGACGTCTGATGGGCAAGTGATGTCGCCGCTGAACGTGAGCAAGTCGAGCCATGGCCATGTAAGATCTTCTAAAAGACGTCCTGGACCCCAGGGTATTTGGCAACGAATCGCTGCACGACTAAGTTCATGACATGTGCCATGCACTGCACATGTGTCATTCCTTCACATGGAATCTGTCCTAATGACAGTAGAATGGCCTAAGTTAGAATGCAGAGCATGAGTTGTGTGGAAGCTCCTTTCTCTGCTTTATCAGCTTTGTAAAACACTATATTATCTACAGATCACAGTAATCATCTGTGCCTGCCTCGGAGCTCACCTTTCACCCATACTCACTGGAATGAAAGACCAGACATACATGCTGGAAAGTGTTTGCTAATAACACACCTCCCCCAAAGCAGCATGTGTTTCTGGTCCTTCATTTCAGTGAGTACAGGTGAGAGGTGAGCTCCAAGATAGGCACAGATGACAACTGTGATCTGTAGATGATATAGTGTTTTACAGGGCTAATAAATCGGAAAACGAGCTTCTGCTCTGCCTGGATTCTAACTCAGGCCATTTTGCTGTCATTAGGATGGATTCCATGTAAAGAAATCTGATAGCGCCCATTTTAATTTCTCTACTGATCACCCGTAGAGAAAACTAGCCATTATAAAAGGCATAAAGGACTTTTGTTCATATTAACATGTTTTTTTTCAATATTTTTTTTTTCCAGAGAACACTTTTGAGTCCCTAACTTTCAGGAGTATTGTAGCTTGTGGCACTGTACACAAACATTAGAGAGGCCTCTCTAGGGTCCTACTCTGGAAGCCTCTCAGAAAGAGTGATAGCAGGGCTGTCTGTGATGAGAACATGTTGGTTAAGTACAAGGACAAGAAGGATATACTTGTACTGACCACAATTCACGGTCACAGCACCTCCCGTGTCCCTGTATGAGGTACCACTACCCCCAAGTTAGACTGCATCCTGGACTACAGTATGTACATGGGAGGGGTTGACCTCTCCGATCAGGTGCCGAAGCCATACAGTGCCATGCGGAAAACAAAGCTGTGATACAAAAAGCAGGTCGTACACATTGTACAGACAGCACTGTACAATGATTATGTGTTATTTCAATCTACAGGCTAGATTGGAATATTCCTTCATTTTGAAGAGGTGGTGATTAGTGATGGACGAACATCGGTCGGGACAATTCGTGAACGCGGGCCCCATTCACTTTAATGGCAGGTGAACCTGAAAAACCTTCAGGTCATATTTTCAGCCACCAAATACTTACTAGAAGGGCACAAATCGTCCGACAACCTGGACAGTGACATACCATAGGGGGATCAATGGCAAAAATTCTCACCAAAAATATGTATTTTAATCAGGGGCCATTTTTATGCGTCTTAAAGGGAAACTGTCAAAAATGTGCCCTGCTGGAGCCTAGAAATTTTTTATTTTATACCACTAGAATACAGGCCCCAAACATTAGGCATTCACCGGACAGAAAAAAATCAAGTGATTATGTGGTTGGAGGTATATTAGAAGGTCATTGGATATCAATTTTAATGCAGGCCAGTGGAGTACAGGCCCCAAAAATTATTCATTCAATGTACAGAAAAGAACAAATGATTATGTGGCTGATTATTAGGCATTAACCAGACAGAAAAGGCCTTTTATGCTGCTGTATTTATATAAGACAGGGACCATTATTTGTTCTGTGTGGTGGTGGATATCTGTGGGCTGGCATGAGGAAATTCAATTAAACGTGGTTCTTCACAGGTTTTGAATTCCTCTGAGATCCTTGCGAGTGCGCTTATCGGTCACGATCCCCCCTGCTGCGCTGAACGTCCTTTCGAACAGGACACTCGACGAGGGGCAAGCCTAGAGTTCCATGTCAAATTGTGCCAGCTCTGGCCACAGGTCAAGCCTGCACACCCAGTAGTCAAGGGGTTCCTCTCTTCTCAGAGCATCCACATCGGCCATTAACCCGATCTAGTCTAGGCATTACCTGAGGCTGGGTCTGAGTGCGGCTGTCGATGGGTTGGCTGCAAGAATGATCTCATATCTGAAGTGACCAACACATCTTCAAGCCGCCCTCTTCTTGCATGCGCTGTAGGATTGGTACCCGCAACTGTTTCTCTGTGGGTGGAAATTCCTCTGCCAGAGCCCACAACAGCATATTGCAGCATCTCTCAAAGCAAGGCCTGGAAATGCTGCATTCTGACAGCCCTCCTTGATGCTGGTAACATGTCTGCCATTTTGTGTTTGTAATGGGGGTCTAAGTACGTTGCCACCCAGTACTGGTCCTTGCCCTTTATGCTTTTTATACAGGGGTCCCTCTTCAAACAATGGAGAATGAAGGCCCCCATTTGCACTAAATTGGAAGCGGTGGAGCGGCATGGCTCCTGCTCATTGCACAGTAAAATGTCGTCCTCGGTCTCCTCCCCCCAGCCACGGACAACACCAGGGATCCCAGAAAAGTTTAAAGCCTGCTCTTCTTGCTCCTCCTCCTCCCCCTAGGCACCATCCTACTCTGACTCCTCTTCAGACTCCTGCTGACTTGTCTCAGATGGAGTAGCCTCCCTGGGAATTCATTCAGCATTGCGACTTCCTCATCTTCCTGCTCCTGCTGCTCTACGGCTTGATCAATGACACGACGCAATGCACGCCCCTAGAAAAAAGGTGTAATGTATGATGTCACTGATGGTGTCCTGGCGGCGACTGACGAGTTTGGTGATCTCATCAAATGGCCGCAGAGGTCTGCATACGTCGCGCATGAGCAGCCACTGGCACGGTGAAAAAAAAAGCTCCCCAGAACCTGTCCTGCCGCAGAGTTCATATAGGTAGTCGTTAATGGCACGTTTCTGCTGGAGCAGCCTATCGAGCATATACAAGATGGAGTTCCAGCACGTCGGGCAGTCACAAATCAGACGTCTGATGGGCAAGTGGTGTCGCCGCTGAACGTGAGCAAGTCGAGCCATGGCCATGTAAGATCTTCTAAAATGGCCTGCTGCAAGACGTCCGGGCCCCAGGGTATTTGGCAACGAATCGCTGCACGACTAAGTTCATGACATGTGCCATGCACTGCACATGTGTCATTTTGCCATGTTTCAGCGCGCTCAGCAGATTGGCACCGTTGTCACACACCACTTTATCAACTGTCAAATTGAGCGGGGTTAGCCACTGATCGGCATGTGATCGCAGAGCTGAAAGGAGTGCAAGACCGGTGTGGCTCTTGGCTTTCAGGCCCAACAGCCGCAGCATAGCATGGCAACGTCTCACCTGGCAAGTCAAATAGGTTGTGGGGAGCTGGGGGGTGCAGAAGAAGCGGTAGCAGTGGAAAAGGAGGAGTCAGCCGAGGAGGAGACAGAGGATGGAGGAGGAGAAGAAGAGACAGGCCTGCA